>NC_081235.1:7305000-7470000 GCF_902713425.1 Acipenser ruthenus
AACTGTGATAAAGGTTCTCCTTTGGCTGGCGGTTATATGACCTGCAAACATGGAATGCTAGTCTAGTTCATCTAGAAGTTTACCCTGTCCATAATAGGCAGCGTTGCTTGCCTTTACCCTCGTCGTTGAGATGAGGTTAACAGCGGTTGAGGTGCAGTGTGCATGGTCTCTTCTGTGCATAAAACCATCCTCTCTCCTACACTGTGGGTGCTCAGCTACCACTTTGTAGTCCTCATGTTCACCCAAAGTGCTCACTGCCTAATCTCCCCTTTCAAAAGCAGGTAAGTGAAGTATTTTGGGTGGGGGCGAAGAGCACAGCACAAGCACTTTCTTTTAAAGACTTTCCTGCATGTCTGATCCTAAAGCAAATACTGTTTCCGAACATGTGTTGAAATAGCAGGAGATTGTTAATAGTTTCTTTTGCATCAGTATAAGCTCCTAACCACAGCCACTGGGAGGGATTGTGTATGTACTGTTCAGAGTATACATAACCCAAGGGAAGGGTACTGTCATTAGGCAGGGTTGTCATGTGCTTGTATACATGTGCCTGTCAGCACATCAGCTTTCTTATCCCAGATGTATTGCTCTGTAATGTCATCAGTAAACAGTGGTTTTCAAGAGCAGTCAGCATGCAGGTGGGGGTGAGTCGGATCACTGTTGCACTGTTTTGGTCTCAAGCTACTGTTCCTAAGCAACCGTAACAAAATGAAACTTTCTCCTCGGATGATGTTTTCATTGAGAAAAAACATAAAAAAAAAACAAGGGAAATTGGCGTTGTGTGAGAAATTCGGTAACAAAAAAATTTACAAAAATGAGCAAACGGTGTTTTCAGTGTTGGCAAACCATACTTACCGTATGTTAGTTTGGAACAGAATTCACGCTGAATTCAATCTCAAGCTATTTACAATATCTTTCGGGTGAGCATTAAACAGTTTGCTGGCAACTGTGTGGGTTTAAAATCTACCAGACAGTTCAGGTCAAAACTCTTTGGCTGTTTTCTTTCTTTTTTTTCACAGAAAATCATAATCTATTTCAAATAGTTCTAGTTTCCTCAAGATTTAGTCTTTTTTAAACCCTTTTTACTGCATATTGTGTATAGAAACACATGCTATGCATTACACATCGTGCACTGGCCCATCACTCCACCTGCACCAAGCTACGGCTCTGGGCACAAGTTTTCCAGCACCTAGAAGTTTAAAAAAAAAAACCCCGTTATGATCATATTAGATCTTTTGTTTATCATCATGTAATCAAAAAAAACATGTCACAGTTTTTCGTTAAGCATATGGAAAACTACAAAGCAGTGTGTAATTCAATATGTTAACGTAACATTATTCAGCAGGTTTCATTCGACTTTATGAAGCAACATTATTTAACCCTATAGGGTGATGCAAAACCTTTGGCCATAGCTGTAGGTACAGTATCGCATGAAGTGTGTGAGACTTTGCCTTGCTGCCTTGCCACCCACTCAGTGCTAGAGTCACCCTGCCAAACAATGCAATAACAAATCTAACATTATTATTATTTATTTCTTAGCAGACGCCCTTATCCAGGGCGACTTACAATTGTTACAAGATATCACATTATTTTTACATACAATTACCCATTTATACAGTTGGGTTTTTACTGGAGCAACCTAGGCAAAGTACCTTGCTCAAGGGTACAGCAGCAGTGTCCTCCACCGGGGATTGAACCCACGACCCTCCGGTCAAGAGTCCAGAGCCCTAACCACTACTCCACACTGCTGCCCGTGAAAGGGAGTGTTCTGTCACTGGCCTGGGGTGATATCTAGACCCAGATAGCTGTGTTTGTGGTTGGGTAGGCTGTTTCATAATAAACACTTAGTGCTCCGTGTTCATGTCAGTCAACGTGCCGCCACCAGCATGGGTTTCTATCCCCTTAGTTGAAGTCTTTAAGGCGCTATTCAGGAACGCTTTCAGTCGTTTGTTGTGTACTGAAGGTTCAAGTGTTTGGTCTAAAGAAAATGAAAACCAGATCTTTGTTTGAAGATAGTGAGGAAACAAGATAGCTGCAACTTAATCCAACAGAAACGCCGACAAATTTCTCCCAAGCTCAGCATTCCACTAGACACACAGCTGCTGCTGCTGTAATTGGCTGCTTTTCAATGGGATTTCTAATTATTACAAAGGATACTGGTTAGCTACAGTCAGGGCTTGAACTTTAGGGGGTAGAGGGTTTCCAAATCTCTACCTCTCTTTACATGTTAGTCGTTAATAAGATGTCACTGCATCGTAGTAAAGAGAAAACTATTAATTAAAAACTGGATTTAACATGATTTTTTTTTCTTTGCTACAAATCCAGGAGATTTTAAATGATGGACTTGCTATCAGTGTACACTCCGTCCTGGGTATTTTATGCTGAAAAGAAAATCTGCCAGCACTGTAAGCGACTTAAAATAACAAAAACACAATGATAAACTAGGCGACTGCAAGAATAAAATGCAATTAGGATCAACGATGAGCAGTTGACTTAATTTGTCACGTCTGTTTGTAAAAATTAAGCGAAACACAATCATGCTCAGTCAAGATATGAAGGTACAAACAAATCACACTGTTTTGTAATTAACAGTTTTTTTAGTTTAATTAAGAAACAGGATTGGCTCAAAATAAGTTTCAAGCCATATCTACAGTATACCGCTATGGCCAAATGTTTTGCATCCTATAGAATGAACTAATTTTGCTTCAGAAAGTCGAATGAAACCTGCTGAATAATGTGACGTTAACATATTGAATTACGTACCGCTTTGCAGTTTTCCATATACTTAAAGAAAAACTGACAAACATGACATTTCCAACTTTAACATGAAATAATACTATTTCGGTAGACTTCTGCAATATAATTTTGGAGTTTCTTTGATGACATGATGTTAAATAAAATATCTAAATTCTGTTCATTTTTTTTTTAATATCATGTCTCAATCCTAAAATCCAAGTGATTGCAAAACTTTTGGCCATAGCTGTAGTATTGTGTCTTAAATAATAATCTAGAGCATGAGTTTCCTGACTGAAGATAAGAGCAGAAGAAAACGTAGGTACGAGAAGAGCCGCTTCCCTGACTGGCTCCAGATGCACGATTGATCTCAAGACTTTGTCAAGCTAGGTCTTAAAGGACCCCAACGATTCAACCAAAAGAGATGTTTAGCATTGTAAATTACTTCATGCCAATCATTCTGGAGTCATGGACAACCACGTTATTATAGTCTGGCACGGCTGCAAAATAGTGTTCTCTAGATTATTGAGTGGGAATGTGGAACCTGTGCTTAGGAAGATCAGGCTATCTGCTTGGGTTTACAGCTTAACCTGGCATGCAGGTCCAGCTGCCCCAAAACATGATCAAGAATATCAGTTAGCATTCTCACCTCCTCAGCAATAGTAATTAGATCTTGGAGCACTGCACTAGGGTTTATTGTTTTTTTTTTCAGTTTCAGTAAAACTCTGTTCACATCCCAAAATAGAGCTACTTTGTCCCGCTTCCCAAAACAAAAAATAAAAAGGGTTTAAACGATTAAAAAGCCACAATGGTTAAAAGGCATCTCAGTGCTAACAGCTGTCGGGTCTCAGAGGAAAGTCTGTTTTGAGTTCTGGCAGATTTTTCAAGGATGATCACGGTGGTGACAAAGGGAACCAAGCTATGGAAGAAAAGGGGAGCAGACAGCCAAACGAAACGAGAATCGCTGCCCGATTCACTCGCCAATGTTTAGTTTGGAGCACTAAACCCCTGTACTGTATATCAGACAACTCTACGTCGATACGCAGGAGCAAAAACTGGCCTAAGCAACTGTCGAGATGGAAGCTTGTGGATATCCCTTTGCTTTTAACATGTGTAATGCAATTCTGTTCTCTTTGAATGGCAGCAGTGACCCCCTGCACGTGCCCAGGTTTCCGAGAGCTAAATGAACGACAGTTCTTGATGACAGCTACACAGGGCACTAATGAAATAATCCTCTTTGGGCAGGTTCATACACTCGCAGCACTGGTATGTGGAGTTTTATATCAGTGCAATCAGGTATGAACAACAGAGACATGTTACAAATCTGTGACGCTTTCCTTCAGTGTTCTTTGGTTAAGTCAAGGTACGACTTAACCAATAAAGGAAACCTCCACCCTGTGCTTCAATAAAAAAAGCCAAGAAAAGGTCCTAATTAACCAAAGAGCAGGCTTGCATTATATTCCAGTAACTGCTGGGTATGTAATAGTAAGCTAAGTAAATGAAAGTGGTAGGGAAAGAAAAACACAAGTGCTCAACATAAATAAGTAGCTTGGAGAGTAAACAGAACTGTTCTAGTTGGAACATGCAGGCCGGATGCTGCAGCGGGGGCTCCTCCCTGGCTGGTGAGAGAAGCTCAGGGTTACCAGTCATACTGCCCCGTACCGCTTAACCACTCCGGGCAGAGCTGCGTTTCAACAGCTGGGGCTCCTGTCAGCAAGACTCGTCTTATCTGCATTGACGGGAGAATGTGTGAACGACACAGATAGAATCATACCCCCGCCACACACACACACACACACACACACATGCACGCACACACACACACACACACACACACACACACACACACACACACACACACACATGCACGCACACACACTCTCTGTCCTTCATCTACTTTTTGGGGAAATGCTATCAAATAACAGCGGGTGTCAGCAGCTGTTTGAGTTCCCAACAAAGGAACGTACAGGACTGCAGCTGACAGATGCTGCCATTTTAACGTCATTTCCAAGAGGCTGTCTGAAAATGTCAGTTTTTTTTTTCAGGTGTGAACTTGTAGATCTAGTAAATGGAAGCAGACCAATAATAGAATTTGAAAAGGTCTGAAATATAAACCGAAGGGGAAATAAAAGAAAATGATGAAGGTTTCCTATAGATTACAGAGCAGGGATAGCCATGTAATTACATTGTAATAAATGGTTAATTGCCAACGATTGCTGCTCTTGCTAGATAGTTAATGTCAAAGGAAATGGTTTTTATTACTTTTCCACTACTTACCCATGATGTGTGCCGGCTGCTGGTTCAAATTATTTTTAAACCACATTTTGTCCTGGGATTGTTTTGATGTTTGTATGTATGGCAATGGCTCATACGTTAACTTGTTTTCCACATTTTTAGCAGCCAGAAATCACGTCCGACTCACATAACTGCACAGGACGAACTGTACTATACAATAAGAGAAGAATACAGCACACTGTATTCACTTAAATGAACCAGCTGGGGGGATTGCTCCTGCAGGAATTCCACTGACCTCCTTTTAACCAGTCTTCGGAGAGCAGCGTTTGGTTTCTGAACTGTCTTGCAGCTACAGCAGGTCAATATCCCTCCTGGTCCCTCGATACCACTGCTGGAACCTGCTTGCCAGAACACCAAGGGACCCGGGGCTACCTTCCTTCCTGCTCTGGAAGGCCTCAGTGCCAGAGTCTCAGTCAGCTCAGATTTAAATGATATTACATTTTACACTGATGTACAGTATATATTAAAGAGCTTTTAAACGCTCTACTCACCAGAGCCAACCTCCTGTCCTATTTTCTTCAACTGAACCATGCACTCTAAGAGCTGCCAAGATGTAGCATTTGATTGCTGTAAGGATTGCATACACACACAGTCAATTATAACTGGGCTAGCTATGCAGACTAAGCCATCACTGTGCAGAGAAGTTTATCATTGCTGCACCAGTTAACCAGAGACAAAATATATATCGCTATTCAAAAAATGTATTTTCAGCAATGCTATCACTACTGTTATATAAAGTTCAGTCGGACTCATTGCATATGAATGCATTAATCCCTTTGCAGTCATGTTTTTTCTTACATGACTGCAAACGTTACCACCGCTGTGTGGTTGATTTTGTGATGAGTTTTACAGATTAAGAAGGCCTGATCGCCCGGTGCTTCTGTTTCATGTTTAGACTGTGCTCCTAAGGCAATTTATCAACTTGCAATGTAAAACAAACATTCTTCAGAGACATTTCAAACACGTTTAACAAATTTGTTTTTTTACAGGTATGTGGATAATGAAGTTCTCCTGCACATATGTCACGCAGTCCCTGTACATTATGGCATGCATATATTCCATTCAGAACGTGTAACTTAATTTAAGAAATGACTACTCAGACTCGGCATCAGCCACCGAGAGCAGATTTAACAGAATGATCTCTAAATATTTAGAAAGATCTCAAGCTTCTACCATGAGCGATTTGTTAATATTTCAGGATGGTGTACTGAAGATGACAGCCTTTGTACCATTTACAAAAAAAAACAAAACACTTTGTACGTTTCATACAAGCTTCTGAGTTACTGTGTAGAAAGAACTGCTTTTCAATTGTTTATACTGATCTTATGTTCTGGATGGAAAAAAAAACTCATTTTTAGGTTTTATTTTTACTTTGATGATTGAGAGTCAGGCATGTATGTATTAAACAAGTATTAATGATATCGCTATAGGCAATGTTACTTTGAAGCACTCATCAACATTATTCGTAAGTCTTTTTATATGTTTAGCACAGGATTTTAAGTCCACAATGGACCTGAGACTTGAAGGGGATATATGAAATTCTAAGCGACGCCATTGGCTCTAAAATATAACAAACCCAGTGCTATGTCAAAATGAGTTTCAGTTTTCATCTTCCATGCCCGTGTACGGAGTCCATGTGATAAGGTGCATCCTTGTGTCTGATGTAAATATTGCATGAGAGTCTGGTAAACATCATTTGAAAACGCTGCACCATCTAAATGAAAAACAGAACCATTTCTAATGGAATTAGCCTCTTTCTTCTTATTATTATTATCGAGTTCTTATTTCATTTAATAGGAACCTGCGTGCTGTTCCTTGTTTTTATTTGAGGTTATTTAAAGATTCACTGCTTATATAGTGTCTGCCAAGTGTGCACAGCCTTGGAATTGTACACTTTGTAGAAGTTACTGGAATGGTTACGTTTCAGCTGCCATCAACACTGACAGCACACGGAGCAGAGCCCCTCTTCAAGGCTGCTCCAGGATGATGATACAGAGAAAATATCTGAACATAACGCTGCACAGCCCGGCTTAGGTGACCAGCAATCCTGCTAACTAACTCCTGAGCCCTGAATTTAACCCTCATCAGCCGATTCCTTACCGTAGTACATTTCTAGCTTAATAACTTGCATGGATCTGGATTTGGCTATTCCTCACCAGAACATTTGCATTGACTTTAAGGAGTGCACTGGATCATCACAATATCATCTTTTATATGTCATGTGATGATGCTTGAGAAAACTGCAGAAGAAAAAAGGATGCAAAATGGGGTCTGGTTGTGCTTTAAATGAGAAAGAGAATATCTTCAGGTGAAGGGCTTCATTATCTGATAATAGAAGTTGCAATAACTCTTGCTTCCATACCAAGTGACCCTTTTATAGAGAAATTCTCAATGTTTCTAACAACTAGTTCAGTGTATTTTCCACTACTGTAGCAAACTGTTTTTTTCAAAATTGAAGTTCTACTGGTGGTACAATAGTCGCTAATGCTTTTTTGTGTAGTGCTGCTTGTGTCATTTGATGAATTAGCCCCAAAGTGTTTATAGGACCTTGCTTGTGATTTGTTACCAGTTGGTTCCAGCTGTGCTACGCCGGTGTACAGATGTGTCAGCACAGACAGATAGCCCCCCTTTGAATAAACTTGTTCAGCTTAAAAGTAAGCAGAATCATCATCTCTATAAACACAGCAAAGTGATTGATATGAGGAGTTCACGGTGGCAGCCAGGAAACAGCCAGGAGTCACACATTCCTGCTGTGCAGCCAAGTCTGTTTAGACCGCTGGCATATTTCATCAAAATAGCCAAAACGCTGCTGATAAATTCGGTTCCCGCTCTTCAGCTTTAAGGAGCGCAAGGAACAGACTGGGGGCACCGCAATGAAGTGAGGTGCGACACAGTAAACTTACACATGCTCCTGGTTTCAGCCAACATCAGCAGCAGCAGCCCGTGTGCTAATGCAGGGCCTGTGGAAACGCTCAGTAACAGCACAGATACAGCTTTCTGATTGCAGGGGAATCTGGTTGTTCCACCCTGCAGAATACACGTCTCTCCAAACAGACTCATTTGGGTTGTGTCTGTTTTCGTTCCTTTAATTAAATCAAACTCTGCGGTTCGCTTTTTAATTAATTAATTTATTTAATTTGTTTTACTGAAATCGTTTGTATTCCATTCAACATGTGGCGCTGCCAGGCATACTTGATAGTTGAGTACTTCATAAAAACCTGCTTCTGATGTCACAAGCCCTGCCAGGAACTCACTCTTAGACACAAAGCCAACATTAAATAAGTTTCCAGTAATCAAATAAAATACAATAAAAAAGTCTTTATCCAGCCTCTCCCAAATGTAACTGCTGTTAGTGCCCTTCTCCTTTAGATCTCTAACCCATTACCTTCCATAAAAGCTGGCTGTGAGGTGAAGGGGATGAAGACCCAATCTGAGCCACAGTTAAATCAAAGAAAATGCGATCATCAGACAGCTCTTGTCTAGCTTTGGCACTGTGCAAGGCACTGTGCATAGTTATTAAATAACAGTAAATGTGGAAATCTCAAGCAAAACTTGATATGCCTTCAGCATTGTTAAATTTCATGCTTGCCTGAGATTGTTACCCTGAATAATCCAGCTGCATTCGCCTCATTCGTTTCTACTGGTCTGGCGAAAAGCGATTCAAAGTGGAACATAAACAAATAAAGGTTGGCAGAGGTTTAGTTTCTGAATTATCAGATGACAGATGTGTGGCTCGCAATCAGCTGCTGTTTCGCATAGATGGAAGATGTGTCTCTGAGCGATGACATGTAATACCGGTACTTGATCTGCTTAATATGGAAATACTTCCCAGAATCAAGCATTGAAGGTGAAAATCCAGCAATTAAAAGTGCCTGGACAGGATTCTCTTTCTCTGACAGCTTAGCGTTGGCACACGGTCTACAAGATGACAGATAAGAGTCTCTGTGCCATTTCTATAAGCTGGGGGTTGAGGGACGAGATGAGATGTGTGAACTTGGTTATCTAGGAGTGTTTTGAGATACATCATCTGTGGTCCAACCTGTGGAGAGTGCACTTTGTTCTAATGTAGAGTTTTAAATATGGTAACAGGAATATTGAGAAATCTGCACTTTATGGATTTTGAGTAGTACTTTACACACACATCTGCAGCTATCATGTAACCAAAGTCACGCCCCCATTGCAAACTATTAGTAACAGCAACTACACATAGAATTTCACTGAGAGAGTAGATCTCGCACTCAGAATGTCAATGACAAAGCATTGTAAATGTTTAAGCCACAACATGTTGTATACAAATAGTCCATTAATATCAGGATTCCTTCTGATTTTTAATTAGATTTAAATACTTATAATATGTTTCTAAATGACCGGTGGCTACCTCAAATCCAATTGAAAGCGTACTCTGGCACTCCCGTGAGCGACAGGCCCGTGAGCGAAGTGAGTCGTGCGAGAGTGTGCAAGAAATACACCAACCAGGTAACCACCGAACCCTTAGAAACATACAACAGAAGAAAGATGTAGTAAGTTATTGGAGAAAAAAAATAACAGGGCTAATCAGCACTAAAAGTTTCTGATATCGAATTGTAGTTTTGCTGCATATCCCAGTTACGCTGTTTATACAGCCTGGGTGCCTCGGGTCTAATTATTGCTCTGCATCAATATCTCAGAGTTGAACTGTCTCTGTAAACTGTTCTTTCTATGTGCTTCTGTGTTAAATAAAAGCCTGTCACCCACAGTCTGTGAGAGGACCTTTAATTGTCTGGTTTTCGGTTCTGAACTTGCGTCACGCTAGCGGGAGTTAGGAGTGGATCACATTATTCATGTCCCTCTGGAGTTTCACAAGCCTTGATCTAAGCACAAACACAGGCTGGCAAGTTCAAAAACCTGAACCTTCTCAGATTGTATTACCGCAGTGGCAAAATAATTACCGAAATCCTTTAAAAGTTCTCAAATTGCGCATTTGAAATGCCCTCCCCATCCTTTGTTGTTTTGCAGGACATGCCTAGAGAGAAACAGGAATCCAACAACCCAACGTTCAGTCTTTGAAGTCGATACATTTTATTCAACAGTTAAGTATAGGGTGTAGAATATAATACATGTAAACAGTTTGGCACCGATAGTTAAATAAATAAACGTGTTCTTTTTCTTTATCAATGACGATATACCTAAATAAATAAACATAACTTACTTTTGAATAAATAGAGAGTATCCATAATACAGATGCATTGCATCAACTTGCTCCAGTTGGTCAAACAGTCCAACGATGCCAGAACAGAACTCTAACATGTGTTACTGACAAGTCATATGTGCCACATATATGACATACATATTTAACAATTTTGCATATATATATATATATATATATATATATATATATATATATATATATATATATATATTCTTGAAATGTATTTTTGTTTACGACTGTAAGTCTCCCTGGATAAGGGAGTCAGCTAAGAAATAAATAATAATAATAATATTTAGTAATATATGTTTCATATAAAAGGGCCCTTACATACATACTTTTTTAAATGCAGATATGATAAGGGCCGCTTTCATGTACATATAAAGTTAAATGTATGATATTTATACAACCAGCATTTAGAGAGAAAAGGAAACAAACAACATTTTATATTCAATGCAGTTGAGTATTTTTTTCTTTTTTTAGCAGAGCTGATATTTCTATAGGGTTTAGACCAAATTCAATGCATGGCAGGAGTGGCACTCAATTCCCGACTCAACGGCCATACCAGTACAGGTTAATGATTGGAACAGGCTCTAGAAATAACTGCATACAAGATACAAGATATTTACACATGAAGTACATTGTAATTATGTGTAAGCACACGTGTATTTACTAAGTAACTACTATGTAACTACACAGTATTAGAGACACTTCATGTAAAAGTGTAATAATGATGTTGCTGGTGCTGACAGAAAGTAAGAAAAATGTCTTGCTTTTCTCTCCTTTATCCAACAGGGGAGCAAGTCTTATTTACAGCAATTGTCAGGTTATACCATTCTATGGCGCTAAACATTTTCTTGTGCATCACTTTACATTATCAACATATGTTACTGTAGTGTACAGTAAAAGGATGCTGGATTCAGTATTTAGTCGGGGGAGTTTAACTTGAGTTTATTACAGACCTGCATTGCTTGATTTGATTTTAAAATGGTCTACCAGGCAAGCCCAGGACCATTGGCGTTTGTGGAGACATATAGGATTGAACAGCACACATCCCTGCTTTGTTTTTTCCCCTGTGTGCTCCCAACATGCAATGAACAATTCTGTCTCTAGCCACCCCAGTTACAACACAGGAAGCAGAGCCTGTGGAGCATGTGACAGCTTTCCTGGTTGATTGACGCTTCGCTGCGTACCACAAACAGGAAGCAAAGTCGCACTTGACTGCAAGCATATTTTCTAAATGATTAAAATAAAAAGCCACATGAAACCAGCCCCCAGCCCATGCAGATAATGTTATGGTTTCAGCTGAAATTCATTAGAAACTGCAGTCTGTTTAGGGACATTTTTTCCTCGAGTCGTAAACAAAAAAGCAAAGAAAATACTTCTGAGAGCGCAGTCCAGTGGAATGCTTGGATAAGGAAATTATTATTTTTTTTGTCAGCTCTGAATCATGTCGAAGCAATGAGGGAACCAATATGGTAACGCTTCAGTTTAAGGATTTTTCATAAACATAATTCATCTATAAATGTTTTTGGTCTTTTTAACATTGTACAGTTATTAATAATGACCACAGACACTACAGTGTAAGCAAACCTTATTTTAAACCATAAGCTTGACACTAGTAACAGTGGTGATGCATCGCATAGGAAACTATTTTACTGTGTTATTTCAATTTTGATGAGAAAGCGATTATGAAACAATGCATGGTGTCCATACTGGATTAAAGCCATGAAGTAAACAGTAACTGATTGTAAATTCAGAAATATGTAATGCATTTAATGACAAACGTTTCGACAAGTCTTTTTCATTGGCTTTAACTCCTTAAGGTGCACAAGGAACTGAGTGCTTGTTTTTTTTTTGAGAGTGACTCAAGTATTTGGATGACCTTTCTTATTTGTTCACCTCATTGCAGCAATAAATAAGCTGGCATCATTTTTGTTTGTGGGACACATATGCCCCTTGTATCTTAAAGGGTTCATTGAAGTATTTCTTAATATAACACTATTGTATGATAGTCATGTAATTATAAATTCAGAAATCCTCAAAGAACTGTAATGCATTCATTTCGACTTGCAGTCCTTTTCAGTGGCATTAATTGAAGTATTTAATTTAGCATTCTTCAGTTTTTCCTAGTTATGGATGTAATTATAAATTCAGCACTTGCTTATATGACAATGCTTCCACATAAAGCAGCAGTTAACATGCATCATTTTTTTTTAGGGCCTGGGACGTTAACAAATGTTTATGAATCTTAAAGAGTTAAAACTACGCAGCAATTTCTGTGCGTTAAACTGTTATTACCGGGATTTAAAATAAAGCATTTCAGAAAAAACAAAAACAAACAAAAAAAAAAAAGGGACATCTTTGTTTTGAAAATTTTTTTTTTTTAAAAAAAGGCTTTTTAAAAAAAAAATCAGAAATGCAGAAAACTTTATCCACTTCCTGATTTCTTATCTACAGCAGCGTATGACAACATCTACGGATGCGTCCCATACTATTTGCACGTGCCACGAATCACACCATAAATCAAAATATAAAAAAAATAAATACATAAAAAACACACACTGCCTGGGAAAGCTTCCCCGTCACTATTGATTGAATCGATTGGTACTGGACTGTGGTGGATTGTATGGCTCTGGACAGCTGTTGCCTGATCATTCACAATTACACATCTACAAGCTATTACACAGCAGGGAAGGTGAGGCTTGGAGCACAGTGTTATAAATATAAATTATGCAATGCTTAACATTCGTTTCCTTGTTTAATTTTGTCCACCATGGGTAACGAGACATATATACAAATATATATAGTGTGTTTCACTGTAACCCCGTCTTTGTTGGTCTTTGATATCAAGCCTCTGTGATTTGGTGGCTGTTCTTTACTGCTGAATGAGAATCCTCAGTCCAAGCAGGCTTCCCTTTGCTTCGATTCCATTCTGGGGGGCCTCCCTGCAGCTAGAGAGCATGGTCAGTGACTTCCTGGTTTCCGATGGCTGTCATTCAGTTGTGTTCAACTGAAATGAGGTAGATTGTCAGAGCTGATTCATTGGACAGTTTGAGTTAAAAAAAAACAAAAAAAAGTGGTATTGTAGACACACACACACACACGTATGTATAGAGATACATGACAAACGTTTGTATTCACTCCCCATCAACACAGAGGACGACATTCTCAAACCTTCTACTCCAAACAGGCAGCAATTGCAATAATAAAACTGATGAGACAACTTGGGACTTCTAAAAAGTGCCTCAATTACATTTACAGTAACTTTATTGGGTGTGTTTTTTTTCTTTTCTGAACAGATCATAGGAATGCCAATGTGAAGCTTTGAGAATCTAGCCCCGTTTCCCTTACTAATTTGACTACAATGTTTTGTCAAGCAAAGTATCTATGTATACAGTCTTTTCCATCAGTATGTGAGTGCTTGTTACTGTATCAGAGAATGTTTTTGGGCTGACACTTTCTCTTGCTGGGACATTTGCACTGAAGATGACAGCAGTCTGTATGCAGTCAGCTCTCACGCACTTATGGGAGAAACTCTTTAGAGTCTACCTTCTAACTATGACTGGCACAATACAGTGAAAGCTTGTGTCAATAGAGCTTCACACACAGCTCTTTATCTGGGACAGGCTTATATGAGTCACTGCGTTAACATGCAAGTAGGTTTCTGCTTCAACCAAGATTCTACACTCCAGGAATAATCTGGATACTGGATTATCCAGATAAGAATAGGAATACATTTTCAATGTTTTGCACGTCAATCCAAAATTAAAAAATAATGCAAATCCTGGTTCTGTCTAGAGGCTCGGGCTGAGGCTGCCCGTTCTAGCGTTATCTCCACCGCCCTAGATGCAGCCACACTCCTTGGCGGACACCTCTTTGATGGTGCGATACTCGTAGTTGTTGTCCAAGAAGGAAAAGTCGTCATCATAGGTGGTGGGCCGGCAGCAGGGCTTGTGCCTGGCCTTGCCCTTCTTCACCTGGCCGCTCCGCTTCATGTGCTCCAGGGTCAGGTCGTAGTTGCGACGGCCCGCGTTGCACTTCCCGCTGCAGTAGCGGAAGAGAAGCGTCTCGTCGCTCTGGTAGCCCAGGCCCAGCTCGCTCACGCTCACCTCCAGCTCCTTCAGTGAGCACGGCTTCAGGCCCTTTTTGGCCCTCTTAGTCCTCTTGCCTGCACCGGCCGGTTGGTGTCTGTCGATGAGGGTGTTGATCAGCTGCTGGACCTCCCCTTTTGTGTAGCTTTGAAACAAAGCTGTAACTAGGAGAGAAATCATAATCATAGTCATAATCATAATCATAATCATAGTCATAATCATAATCATAATCATAATCATAATCATAATCATAGTCATAATCATAATCAGAATCAGAATCATAATCATAGTCATAATCATAATCATAATCATAATCATAATCATCATAATAAAGATAGAAAAGCTTGAATAATTTGTTGACATATATAATATAATATTTTGAATTAGTCCCCTAAAAATATTACACCGCCCCCTGCTGGATGGAAGTCCATCTTTCCTGGCATACAAAAGGTGATAGAGAATTTACACAGGGCAACGGTGAGGAACCCTGGAGAGAAAAAAAGATCAGCAAAAAACGAGACAAAAAAATCTATTTCTGTGAAAGGGCGGGTGGAATTTAATGGCATAGTTTTAAAACTTATCATTTGCTGTGGGCTGGGCTTTCTCAGGGTCAGGGGTTGTCATTTACGTGGTCCATCCCAGCAGTGTTAATGTACCAACCGACAACAGCAAAAACATTTAGAAACAGAGGGAGTATATGGGTTTTACTGTATGCATATTTCATAATTATATATATACATATATATAAAATTACATTTTGTGAATTATGCCAGTCTTGCACAGAGTATGCATATAGACGCTCGTAATATTGATTGTAAATAAAATATTGTATTCCTATTGTTGTTGATTGTGTATTATGGAATTCTTTTGAACTAAAAAAAAAACATTATAATAATTAAAACAGAACACTAAGCACAAAGATAAAGTTGGAAGGCGGTTTGTGTCGACAGGAATTTGACTAAAAACAACTACATCATGCTAATCTGGGTCTGTTTCGTGGAGTGTTTTGACCCTGTTCTGCAGCCAGCAGGACAAATAAACACTGTCAAGGTAGGAAATACCTGTTGCCCGAATGATTAAGCTGCAAACATATATGCTTGTTGACACAGCATCAGGAAAGCATTGATGTTCCACAGCGAGGGAGAGGCTATGCTTGGCTGAGAACAGAATACCCAGGCGGCTGCTTAGCACAGGTGACTTTGAACTGAACCAAAGATTCTACCCTCAAAAATTCTACCTTCAGGAATTCCAAGAGTGTGGCGATATGTAAGGGTTTAACTGCAAGCAGGGTTCAGTTATTATATCATTCAACCCTGATCCAAGCTATTCGAGAATGCATTCTCGCCAGTATTTAAGTTTTGCTTTATTTATTTTACGACAAGGAAAGTCAAAACATTAGCCAAAACATGCGTATGATTGACTGCGTTTCGTATTTATACCTCAGAAGAATGCATTTAAATGCTTTGTTATGAACGCTTTGTTATGAATGATACCGTACTTCTTTATTTAAAGGTGCTTTTAAAACATTTTCCACCCGCAAGGATGATTGCTGTAACCCAGTGTTTAGGAAAAAAAAGGGATTCCTATAATAATTTTAACTGTTGAGAAATACAGTAACTCTTTTTGCAAGTCATCTGTAATTAAACCAGCTCTGGGATTTATGAAAGAAAATGTTAAAGCCGTGAGCGATACAGGGGGAAGGTTATTTCTTTTGTAAAACGTTCTGGGACTATACAACTAAAGCCTATTCTTGCAGTACTGTATATTTCTGTCAGGGCAGTAAAACTGAACACCGGTTTCAAATGGAATTCAGTGTATTTATTTACAGCACCTGCTTCTAATTTGTACAGCGGCATCGAAACACTTTCGGTCCATTTTCCTGTAATCAACATGTAAACTGGTCTTGGCAGGTTCTGGAAAACATCTGTTTGCGTTTTTCCTTTGTATTCTAATGCTGTTCATTGTCTTTCAGCAAGGCTGTGTAACTTTGCGTGTAATGGGCCCATGGCAAGACCAGAGCAAACATCTTGAGCATAACTCAATTTGGAGGGCTTGTATACTTCCCTGTTGTTGTTTCAATTCTTTATTGTTTCCAGCAAAGGAAGGAGGAGTGTGGGAGAACGAGTCATCAATGTTGTTCCCAGGCATCACGTTCAACTACAACAGGCTATATTGAAATCCTCCTGTTATCAGCAATGCATATACAGCTATGGCCAATGTTCTGCATCACCCTATAGAATTCACTAATCTTGCTTCATAAAGTTGAATGAAACCTGCTGAATAATGTTACGTTAACATATTGAATTACATACCGCTTTGTCGTTTTCCATATACTTAACGAAAAACTTCAAAATCCAAACATGAAATACTGTACTACTATTATGACTTCCAGTAGATTTTTCTATCTTTATCATTTTTTAGTTTCTTAAATTACATGATGTTAAATAAAATATCTACATTATGATCTTTTTTTTTTTTAACTATGTCTCAATCTTAAAATACTAGGTGATGCAAAACTTTTGTCCAGAGCTGTATGGCAATTAAAGGTAGGGTAAAACTACACTAAAAGTACGCTTTCATTTGAAAAACACCACGAGAAACTAAGAGGGGTGCTTCCAAGAGTATCACTAACTCTTAAAGATTTCAGGTGGTAGGATGCATGCTGTCATACACATATAGGCTGACTTGCATACCTATTCTGTGTAATGTATACATATTTAATGTTAAATATGTTAATAAGGAACAGTTGTAAACTGATACTAGTACAGATTTTAGGTAATAAGGAGCCATCTCTGTTTAGGTATAGTCCTAGCCCCACACACCTCATACAAAATTGACCATGCCTGCACTGCACTGCAGTTTGTCTATGCTTTTCCAATGGATATGCTATGCATTTACCATGTAGCTTACAATGTTTTTGAATAATCTTTGCCATAACTCAGTACAATGCTTACCTTTGCTTTCGCATGCTTTCTGTATGCCTTACAACACTTTGCTACGCTTTTAATATTGTAAACTTGTTTAAGGGTCTCTGCACAGTAGTTGCTGTTAGGAACACTTGCGCTTACATTCTCTCAGGAGGGAGCTGGGTTTGTTTGTGTCTCTGGCTGATCTTCGAAGGCCCGTCGTTGAGGATGATGGTGACAACGATGATGATGATGATGATGATGATGATGATGATGATGATGATGATGAAGAGTTGGCTCTGGGTCCCTCTCCTCCAGAAATCATGTCTCTACTGAGTAAAGCTGACAGCACGACACCGAAGAGCATCAAGGAGATGGCTGCAAACTTCCATAACTTCATCTTAGAGCAAGTGAGAGCATTGAAACCCTGCAAGAGAGGAGAGGCGTGAGTAAGCGTGCTCTGCAAAGAAGATGTTGCCCTGCCTGCAAAATGAATCGCCAGAACATGCGACGCACACTGTGGAAGCGAATCCATGCAATACACCGCTTGAACAAGTTATTAATTGCATACAAAAACTGAACAAACCGTTTTCAGAAGGGGAGTATATGATGCTCCTCTGCCTCATATTTTTTGTTCACCGGGATGAACACATCGCTTAGAGTTATTATTTTATTGTTTGTTTTTTAGCAGCGCCACTGTGATGTTCTGAAGGATAAAGGCTGTGCTCCAACTATTTTTTACTCTACTTATTTTTCTTCAACCATGGTTTAGGTTTGATGTTTTTGGAAGTCTTGTGTTCTAATAAAGGTGGTACTTTAACGCAAGAGTGTCCTGAAATACTAATAAATTCAACGACCAGCGTTATCACTAGAAGCCTTCATTAGAGCCGAATGTCGAAGGCATTAAATAAGACTTCTAGTCGAAACGTTGGTCACTGATAGTATTCAGTTTCTTTTAGTATTTCTCAAATGTAATCTGTGTGCTCTTTCCTGGACCCAGTCTGAACCGGATAACTCATTTCAAGGTTCCAAACCAGAACCTAAATCCATATTTCCCAACAGAAAGAAGAATTCCTCTGGCTCCAAACAGGCCTCCAAACATGTGTATCTTTAAACCACACCTATTTACGAGAATGTGCTGGGCCTCTCAGATTTTCCATATGTGTTGTTGAGTTTCAAGCTAGCTTCCTCTGTGGGATTGTAGTCCTTGCATCTATTTCGTTATTTTCTTTTAGACTTTTACAAACATTTGCACACAAGTGGCTTTATTGTTTTGGATGGGGGGGGGGGGGGGGGGGATTTTAAAATACTTATCCAGGACAGGAAATAGTAAACTGTCAGGGACTGAAGACTTAACCAGATAAAGGTTTAAAAGTGTTTTGCCAGATTGAAGGTGAATGCAGCCTTGGGTTAGATTGTACTGAAGGCTTTGCAGATCCTCCTGCAAAAGCAAAGTCGCAGACAGGGGAGTCAGAGGGGTTTGAATTGGGAGTATTCAAAGCCTTCCTCTCTCCAGCTATGATCTGTCTGTCAGTCTGCGTCCCTCTTCCTATCCGTCAGTCAGTCTGGTGGTGTTTATGATTATTAAAACCCTAGAAGAAAACAAAGTCCATACATACGGAAACATTTGAAGGAAGGATTTCAAATACAGAAGTAAATCTGAGTCGGATGCCATAGTGCAGTGCAGGTACAACAAAAGGTTTTTGGAGTTCATTTGCAATTGGTTTTCTCTGATCAGCTGTATACTTGTAGTTCAACCAGTATTTAAACAAAAAAAAAAAATCAATCCTACAACATATAGAAGCTACAAGTAACAACAAAGGATCTGTATCATTGACGTAATATTACATGAAGACGTTGGTCATGAGTTCTCATCAAAAGCTACTAAACAAAATATTCCCTTCCCAGAAGCTTGCCATTTGACCGGCCTGAATTCCTCTATACACCTGGCAATTCATTCCAGCCAAAAAATAAAATAAAAAAAACACTCTTCAAAAAGCACACCCAGCTCTTTGATCTTAGCCTCTTTATTCCTGCCAGCTGCCAGCACAATTCTCCCAACAGCCCATGCTTTCTAACAATGGGCTGCAGCGCTCCTGCTCTAGATAATGCACCTACTGGTACCAACAGGGCGGCACTATTGTACTTGGCAACTAAGGTATTTATTTAGTTGCTTCTCCCAGTGAACTTCTGCTTGTCATGTGACAGAGGAGGCCTGCTGGTAACCTGACCTCAGCGTGCTTCAGTCGCACCCCACTTCAGACTGTCTTCGGTGAATTAGAAAGGCATTTTGTTTCAATGGCTTTTAATGCTTACTTGTTAACTGGGTATAGCACTCTTTGTGTGCATGTGGGTCTCTTGAGGGTGTTTTTAATAAAGGGGTGTCTAAATCCTTTGCTGCCACAGGCAGTATTCTCCAGTGTTTCCATTATTATTTAGAAGTGGTTTTCTAATTCAAATAATGGTCTGCTCATCTTTCCCTGTGACCCCAGCCTGCAGCACACTACGCTACACTCCGTAGAACCGAAAACACTAAGGTTTCCGACAGCTGGCTTCAAAACATTTTCCCCGTATTGTTTAAGGGAAAGATGTGTAAACGAACATGACTTGTTTTGGGCACATCCTTAATCGTATTGCCATGACGACTCCTAAGTAGACAATCAAATACCACTATGCACATTGTTAGCACCTATTAAATGATTCATAGTTACAGTATACCGTTCATGGCTCAGTGATCGTCTTTGGAATATATTCGTAAGAGACTCACCTGTGCAGGCTTTGTATTTCTCTGTCCTCTTTTCTGCTATATTGTTTGTTGACAGGTTTATTCCGGATTGTACAAGCGTGACAGTGAATGGATGTATTGTATCTTTAGTTTTATTTATCTGATACAAAAGACTCAAAGCTTGTACTCCAAATTGTCATTAGCAATTTCTTTTTGTTCAGAAAAGGAAAAAAAAACACACACCCAATAAAGTTACGTACGCAGCCCTGTCATTAAGGGGACTCGAAGCCACTTCAAGCTCATAAGTTTTAACATTGGTTTTGTCTTTCAGTAATTTTTTACAGGTGATGATTTGGAGAAAAAAAAACCCCCTTTGAGAAGGTGTCTAGTACATATTGCTGAAGCGGATTTTATTTTTGCTAAAATAAATGATTCAGAAATGGCCGAACTGATTTTGCTGTGTTTTTAAAGGGACTATTCAATTCATTTATTTAATAATGGTACATCTCAATTACGACCATTTTACTTACTTTTATAAACACCTTAAAGTGACTGTTAACGAACTACTTAAATAACGGTGGTCTTTATATCTGCCATCATTTACATAATTGCATATTATGTTTAACTTGCTTAAGAACAAGTATATTTTAGAGGCCTAAAACAAGGTGTGTGCTATTTTTTATAAACATACAAGAAATAGCCCTATTGAGCAAGGTTGACCAAAATAAATAGCAGCTCACTTCTTAACAAACAATGGAAAAATGGAATTAAACAAATGATTTGGGGCAGGGCAGGTCCCTCCCTGCTGATCAATTTAGACCCCGTCAAAGAGCTCTGAAGAGCTTTGAAGTGGCGTTGCATAAGAGAGCCTAAATGGAAGTGCAGGTTGCAGGCCTCTTTGGTCTTCGCAGTGACAAAGGCCGAACAGATGAAGACTCACAATTCTAATTTGCACAGATGTTTTTGAACACAATGAGGGCCACGATGGCGTCACCAGATCTGACTGCCTGCACACACAGGTGCTGGGAAGCCGGGGGCGTGCACCGAGCACACACACAGACCACAGTTCGACAAGGATCGGAACAGGGTGTGGGTTCCGAAACGCACCCTCCTCTCCCGCCCCTTCCTCTGCTTCCAGTCCAGCATGGGACTTGCTGTTTATATACAGTCCGCAGTTCCAGAAACAACCCTGCAGAATCAGGGCGCCAAACTAGCCAACCAAAACATACTGGCTGCTTTTTACTGAAGAGAGAGTCCCTGAAGCCATTACATTTAAAATAACACACTGCATTACATTGCATTACTCTCATTATCAAGCCAGCTGTTATACTTTATCATCCAGAGGAATGCTGTTATGAATGGGTTTGGTTTCATAGTGTACCTGCAGAGTTGCACACAGCTGGAAGCCAGATAACTTCATCTGATTAATCCAACTAGTCTCTGTCTGTAAGAGGATGTAACTTGGATCATGTTGGCAGAGCACCTAGCAAGGTGTAGCGAAGCACAGTAGAAACATAAAACTCTGAGATGTTCGTGTGCATTTTAGGAATCAAATGCAAAGGGCAGGACCAAAGGACTGCGGCTGCCAAGTGAATAAAGAGATCTATTTCTCCTCCTTCAGTCTTTATGCCCACTGTGGTATGACCAGCTCTGCTAGTATCTGTGCTTTTCAAGCCGTCATAGTTGAGACATCAAGCCTCGGTCATAATGGGTGGGAGGGTTGCTTACTCCAAACTGCAAATTAAATAAAGTACTAACAAAGCTACTTAGAAGGTTCATTTCAGGGATGGAAATAAGACTCCTGTTGCATAGCAGTTTGATCCATTCTTGGTTTTTACTATGCATTTAAATAGACACACCTGAGCTTGTTACCTATACACTAGGGCTAATCAAGCACATATTAAAACCTGGAACGGGTGAAACTGCTATGCAATAGGAGTCTTATTTCCATCCCTGCATTTATAACCTTTGTGAGTGCTTTCATCCGAGACGTTTTACATGGGTCCTAGAAACTTTTCTCTTCAATATTTCCAATTCTACCTTCTCAGGTTTGTAGAGAGCTGATGGTTCGAGCCCTTTCTTGTATATAAAGTACATCTGATCAATGCCCACCTTTCCCTGCTATGAAATCTGTAGCTTTGTGTAAACAGTCCTGATGTGACCATATAAATGGTTCACCAAACCGTCTTACAGGCAGGCAACAGCAAGATCGTCCAGAGAGGATTGTTCTTTTTAAGCTCTGAGTCTGTGGAAAACAGCAGAGGAGAGATGCGTCTTTATAAATAGCCATTCTCAAGGAAGTTTGCAATCTTAAAAATGTCGTGTTTTATGTGTTTCATTCCCACCAAAAGGAAAGGAACGGGTAAACAATGGGTTATTTTTAGCATACAGTAAACACATTCAAGTGTTTATGAAATGTTCAAGTAGGGGCTTGAAACCCATTCTCGACAATTCCAAGGGGCACTTTGTGTTCATTTTCCTAAACATAGTTTCTCAGGCTCATGTTAAATAAAAACATGTTCTCATAATTGACCGTGAACCTTCAAATATGGTAAACATCTCGTGGGAGACTGCAGGTAATTGACAGTTATTTTAATAACCAGTTGATTTTTTAAATCATAAAACTCTATTGGTCTTGCAAACAAGGCTGGCTTTTGTTAGGATGGAAGGCATTTGCCAAAATGTTTGTCTACTTCCTTTACAATACAATTTGGATTGGATGAACACCAAACTATTATTTCAAAAGAAAGTTACAATGATGAAACAGACCACACAGTGAAGTGCTAGCACGGGAAAGCCAGGATTAGAAAGCCTTATTTAAATCATCACAACAGTGGTTTAATCAGGAAGCAGTTAAGGTTAATACAGCACTGATACGGGCATTAGCGTACACATTTTTCAACTTAGCTTTAGTTCTGCAGGAACAAGGTATGAGTGAGTGTGTAAGGAAGGCTCTATGTTTGAACCATGCTGTAAGATTAAAGGGTAATCATGCTTTAAGGATCAAGTGCAGATTAACGTTGATACCCTACTGCTTACTGCACCTCAAACTCAAATCCTCAACCGGCATAAGCGTGCCAGTGAGTTATGCTGGTGTTTTCTCAACGCTGAACACAACTGCCAACCCTCACTGGCACAGAACTAGTATTGTGTTTGGCACATGACTACCGTTTACTCCATTCCCTGCGTCTGTTACTGTCTTTTATTTTCTGCTGGTGATTTTTAGCACGGTGAAGGCTGAAGGGTTGACAGAGCTGTAGACTGAACTCCTGTATTTACTCAAAGGCAGCTGTAGTTCACACTGTCAGTATTAAATGTCACGTGAGTCAATGTCAGAACTGTACATAAGACATCTTTTTTTTTTGTTACAGCATACACCATGAATGTGTGAATAAGGCTTTCGCTCTTGTGGTTTTTCTTGTCTCACCAGAACCCCTTGATGGAATTACAGCCAGTTGGGTGACCATATTTCCTTATGTAATAATAATAATAATGTTTCAGCATATAATATAACACATCATGGTGATACATTATTATTATTATTATTATTATTATTATTATTATTATTATTATCATAATTTTGTTTTAGAAATGAAAACCGGCAGCACTGTTAAATCAAAAAGGGTGAGGCTTTGTTTTGTGAAACCACTTGAGATGTTTAACACAAAAGAAAACTAAAATGGTTGCAGAAATTCCCTCCCACGGAACATTAAGCAACCACCAAAACCCCCGGCAGATCATTCTGTATATTTGAACTAGTCAAGTGTGCATTCTTTGGTCAAATAAAGAATCGCTAGAGTCTGGCATTCATTTCAGAACAGCCTTGAATGCCCAGTCAAATGTATCCGTATGCCTCAGAACTAGCTTTCAACAGCAAAAGTTACACAGCCTCAGCACTCACTCTCTCAGAGCTGCAGGATTAACAAGCAGATCAGATTTGGCCATTGTTCAGTTCTTATTTGTTTTGGCTGCGAGGGATTTATCTTCACACATTGATGCTGGCACTCAATCATCCGCTGGGTTGTGTGCAGCAGGAGAGGACTAGGAGCCTCTGGATGTCATTAACAGCCCAGTGTGTGTGTGGGGGGGGGGGGGGGGCGGGCAGCTCTCTGGAGATGCCCAGGAGTCGTGCCGGCCAGGTGAAAGGTCAAAGGACACCTTGCATGTGTTTTATTAGCCCCTGCATCCAGATCTGGTGTTCATATGTACCAGAGGACAGTGAAAAGAGTTCAGCGGAGAGTTCACTTCTTTGGCTCAGAAATCAACCTGCTGAAGGTCATGGGTTTGTGTTAAAGAACTAGCTCTGGGTTCAAATCTGGTTTGCCGGTCTCTGTTAGCACTTTGCGTACAGTAGAGCACATCACAGATCCTAGAGATTGTACAAGGAGAGAGAAGCAGGGGATTGGGTCAGTAAGGACGCTGGGGAAGCTCGGGGTTCACAAGCAGGGAACTATGGAGAAGCTCACATCGCTTTTGCAAAAAAAGCCAAAATAGCAGCTTGCATGAGTTGAGAAATGCACAATTGTAAATGTTATTTTCTGGTAGAATCACGGTATAATGTAATACACAGGTTGTGCGTGATTGTGTCTTTCTGAATATTTATGACATATTGTTCCAGAAAGTCACATTGATATGATTTCTAATGGAAGGGTTAAAGATCAGAGGAGACGAGTGATAACTAGTTCCACGTTTTCTCTTGAGCTCCTGGCTCCTGCTTTCAGCCAACAATAATATTTCTTATTTTATTCTGCAAAAAAAAAAACATTGCACAACCTCCATTGACAATAAAGAGCTGGCTTACAGTGGGGGGATTACATATTGAAAGTTTGGTGGCGTTCAAGTTCGGCGAATCAACCAGTTTTATTGAGGGAGCAGGTGAGTACACAGACTACAGCCATTATTATTATTTATTATTTGTTTATTTAGCAGACGCCTTTATCCAAGGCGACTTAGAGACTAGGGTGTGTGAACTATGCATCAGCTGCAGAGTCACTTACAATTACGTCTCACCCGAAAGACGGAGCACAAGGAGGTTAAGTGACTTGCTCAGGGTCACACAATGAGTCAGTAGCTGAGGTGGAATTTGAACCGGGGACCTCCTGGTTACAAGGCTGTTTCTTTAACCACTGGACCACACTGCCTCCTGCTCATTAGCATGCATAGAGCACTCAACAAAGTAAAAACAGGCTCTCCATAGATCCTCTGGTAACCCACAGTCCCTCTAAGCTCTCTCCAAATATGAAAGAAGTCATCACCTAGTGAATGCATGTAAACCAATACACTTCTGCCCTGCTGAAGGGAGTGCCTTATACCAGAAACGGTCAGTAACGTTTTAGAGGTTTCACATTATCACCACATTGAGTGTATTTATCAGTGTGAACCCGCACGTTGTAACTGAGTTATAATGCAGTCCGACAGAGTTTGCTCTTGTGCATGAAACACAATGACAAAATGCTTTTGGTTTATCAATATACATTTCCATCCAGAGTTCTGTTTAGGGTTATCTAGTGTATTCTGCTTACTATCCCCATAGAGGAGAGTGGTGCCCCCTACTGGTAACCTCCCATACAGGCACGTATCATGCCCATCTCCGATTAGCTTCTGACAGCAGGATTCGAGGTGGTATGCAATTGGGCTTAAGCAGATTTGCTAAAGGACAGTTCACACAAGCGCAGTAGGTTGGCACACCCAGTGGAAAACTAGATCTGTTTCCGGTGGCTGACCCCTTTCAGCAGCAGAGTGTTTGTGATTGCACTTAGACTGTCAGTGGGAGCACAGCAGGAGTACTGAACTAGAGAGATACGCCAGCAAAACCTAGGGCAGAACATAAAAATATATATATAAATTGAAATAGATCCAGAAAAAAAATAGCAAGATAGTTTCAAGGGACCAATAATAGAAAACACTGAACTTATTGTTTGGAGCAGAGATGGAGATGTACAATTCCATCCCTGAAGTCATAAAAAATGATGTGCTTTTCTTCTGAGGTCACACTGTAACCACTGTCAGCTTGCAGGATTATCAGAAGGTAGAGTTACCAGTAACCACGTCACACAGAGAGCAAATGCAGGACTAATTACAGAAGTCGTGGTTTGAGAGGTTGTTATTCAAGGGTTTTTGCACCCCATTTTAACAACTAAATGAACTATCGAGGGAGAGACGTGTGTGCTGGTTTCAAACCTTGGGATCTTCCATGCATACAAGTAGGGGTACCATGTGACTCCGTGTTCACTGGGACAGTTCAGGCTTTTTAACTCACACCGCAGTGCATTCTGGTAAGTGTAGTCCTGCTTCTCTTAAAGAAAAGAGATAAGTGAAAGTGAGAATGTGAGCTGAAAAGCCTGAACTGTCCCAAACTGTCCCAGTGAACATGGAGTTACAGGGTTACCCTACATACAAGACCCCTCTTTGGTTTGTTGTTTAATGCCTCATTTTCATGCTTCTCCCTCCCTCACTATTTATTTTTTGAGATCAGCAATATTCAGGTGAACTATTTTACACAACTTTTTTAAGCGTTTTCGAGTTACCTGTATAAGCGGAGCTTTTTTTGGCTTCAGCACTGTGATCATAAAACCTGTTTATAACCTGACCTTGAAAACGTCTGGACTAGTTAGTTTTTAGACATTTAATTCAAAAGGGAAAGTAAAACCATTGTATTAAACAAAGGATTTAAAATAGCAGCTAATGTTAAAAAAAGCACCTTGCCACATTTGGCTAATTTGACTCGCTTCTAGATTAAAACCACATGGCACCATCTAAATACTTAACGACCCAGCCAGGAAACTTAGTACTTCAAAACCAGTGTACCTGCTCCAGAACTGCACTCTCCAAATGATTGACAACTTGTTTAATTAACCTCTGAATCTGACTTGGCTGTACGTGATCTTTTTAATGACTATTAATACTATCAATGTCAGAATGATTAAACAAGCAAAAAATAAATCACATTTTTTTAATTCTGTACTTTTTCAATCGAGAGTTTTACTATGCTGAGACTCCAGCTGTATGTTAAATGCCTGGACACTATCAAACTAATTAAACCCATTAGGAACAAGAACGTTAAACAAATTGTTCACTATTAACTCTTAAATGAAACATGTCTTTTAAAAACCTTTGGTGGTTTAAATAATGCTTATTATCTGATTATCTGCCAGATGACCTTGTCTACCCCCTTCTCCCATCACAGTAATTCAATAGAAAATCACATTCACAGCAAAGGCCTAATACTGATGCAATTAGTTTTGTGACGCGATTTTCCGTTGAGTTACTTTTGTGATTGACCATGTTCCTGGTTTAGATTACATTTTAACTAAGATCAGTTACCAGGCCAGCGTTAACACTGGTACACTGGCCCTGAATATCAAAAGTGTCTTAAAGGTGGCGGAATAACTATTCATTATTTAAACGAGAAACCAATATGTTAATGACGCAAACGACAGTTTTTAGGGTCATTTCAGGATTTCAGTCAGTGGACCGTAAAGGCGGAGAAAAACAAAACAGACGGGTGTTTCAGGAGATAGGGAGAAACAAGAGAAGATACATTCAATAGAACACAATAATAAAACAAGTGTGTCAGGACAGAGAGAAAAAAAAAGGTTAGAGCTCATTTTGTAAATGTGTGTTTTGTATTAATTAAATTCTAGTTTCAGGTACACCCGGTTATAGCGGCTATTTGATGCCAAAATGAAAAATAAATCAATACATAAATACATATAGAGATACATAAATATAGAGAGACATTTGTTCATTTATTTGTTTATTTTTTCATTTTGGCATAAAATATTCTCCATACCCGGTTTCACTTTATGAAAATGAATAACACGCGGGTGTATGATAGGGTATCAAACACACACAGAACGACAGCGCTGTGATACTGGCAGTGCATGACCCCTCAGGGTGCTTGACTCTAAATGATCTTTAAGTTCATCACATAAATACAAGATCGCTGCTTTATCCATTCGATATCTCCGTATCACTTGCTCTTCTGTAAGGTTCAAACAGGTGGCCCTTTGACGATACACCGGTGGGGTGTAACTTCATCTTCGATTCCATACTGGAGGGCGGCGGGCAGCTATCCTTTTCATCCTCTAAAATCGCAGCAATCCCTAGCATTGGGCTCCATCACCATTAGTACAGTCAAAGAGTTCCTCCACCCACAGCAGGACTTTTTTTCTTGTAGCAGGGAGAAAGAGATTCCCACATCCATTAGGACTCTTTGAAACAGGTGGAATCAACCATATACGGGCAGCAGTGTGGAGTAGTGGTTAGGGCTCTGGACTCTTGACCGGATGGTTGTGGGTTCAATCCCCAGTGGGGGACACTGCTGTTGTACCCTTGAGCAAGGTACTTTACCTAGATTGCTCCAGTAAAAACCCAACTGTATAAATGGGTAATTGTATGTAAAATAATGTGATATCTGTATAATGTGAAATAATGTATAATGTGATATCTTGTAACAATTGTAAGTCGCCCTGGATAAGGGCGTCTGCTAAGAAATAAATAATAATAATAGTAATATTCTACCACATCAACCCTTTAGATTTCTGCACGGGGGGGGGGGGGATGTTGATTAGCTACCCACTTCATTTGCATAACATTCCTCATGCTGTCGGAATTGGGGTTAGAGACTGTTCTCATCCTTCCTGGCCATTGCCTTTGTTTGGAACAGGAAAGACAGTCGGAAATTTAAAACCCACAAAAGCCCTCCCCGATGGTCGGAAAAGCTTTCAGGGCCACGGTGTCTGCAGTATGTGCCAGCTGTCTGGAAATGAGCTTGGCATGAATTGGCATTTCATTATCCTTTTTCCACACCATAAATGCACTTCCTGTGCAGCAGGTATGAGGTCCCCCCACCCCCGTCACCCAACACACACCTATAGAGTTCTATGTGCTGCACAGGAAACAAGTGGGAGAGGAAAGACGCAGAGGACAAGAAGTGATCTTAATGGTGTTATGGGCTTAAGAAAAAGCGTCTGCGTGTTGCGCTAATGAGAGTGAAGCTTCGGTTGTTACTGTGCTGCAGACACCAGCTGGTAAAGCTCAGAGAGAGCCATGAGTTCTCTTGTTGATATGGGTGCCTAAATATCATCATAACTCACGTCTCTTTAGTTTATGCCCGCAGAGTTGACCTGAAGTAGTTCTGACTGAGCTGCTCCATACTTAGTCTGGCTCAGTGTCTGTTTCTAAAGTTAGGTCCTTCATTATAGAATTGATTATCTCCGCAAAACATTACAATGAGTCCATAATTCATGTAATTTAAAGTAAAGGTTATTTTACTAGTTTTGCTTAACCTATTTAAAGGGAACCGTTCGTTAGAATGCAAAGGCAAATATATGCGGCACTATCCGAGCAGTGTTGTGTTGAGTTTTTAAATTTTAAACTATTTTTAAACGTTGAATGTTTTTGCTGTGGGTGCACTCAGGAGATTTTCCATCATATATCTGACCCTGAGTTAAAATTTACTTTTGTTAGTGTTACAAAATCGGAAATCATCCATCAAAGATGTTAAGCTTGTAAGAATGAGGGCGAGGTTTGAAGACATGGAATCTGTGTAAACAGCACCTGATGAAACTGGGAACTCACGCTTCCTAGTGGAGGATACCGGGTACTGCAGCTGGTTCCGTTCTGTATTTGTGTTGTGTTTGTTTTTGGAAAAAAATTATATATATATATATATATATATATATATATATATATATATATATATATATATATATATATATATATATACTGTATATCGTTGAATAGTTTGCCTTTGATAGATTGCTTATGGTCTGTGTATTTTGTATCATTAACCCTTTAAAGTACAAGGGACACAAATATAAAATGATGCAAACTTTTTATTTTTGCAATGGGATGTGCACGAAACAGGGTTTCAAATCTATTGTCAGTTTCCTCCTTGTGATACTTGCGTTACTCTCAAAAGTATTTTAAGAAAAAACTTTGGAAACTTTGGATAAGAAGCGCTCAATTCCTTGTGTACCTGAAGGGATTAACGTTCAGTATATGACACGCTTCTTTATGTAATGTTTATACTGTATTGAAGACTGATGAAAAAAAATACAATTTGTTCAGGATTTTTCAGCCATAAAAGTCCTTCATCAGCTCGACGCTGTGCAGTGAAGAATTTGTCGTAAAAAAAAAATGTATTCGATTTGGAATCATGCCATGTTTTGATCGCCACGGTAAAATGTTCATTCCAAAAGATTGTAAGGCACCCTGTTTGAATATTATGCTATTCTGGCTTCCGAGAAGTGAGTCTTCTAAAGTAGCATTCACGGATTCTACAAACAGTGATGTCATCAACAGAATGTCCCTCTAAAATATTTAGCTAAATATAAAAATATCTGTAAATAAATGATTAAAAAAAACAGCTCTTCATATATCACTTGTGTAATCCTTTTTACTCAAATTTGCAGTATGTGTGTTTTCTGTAAAGTGCTGTGGGAATAGTTTAAGAGCTGTAAATGCTGACTACTGGCGCTCTATCCCATCCTACAACATAACCTGCATTACCCTGATTAAAACAGTCCTGCACCTTTTAATCGATTTAAACCATTTGCTTAGAGTATGAACTCAATCGCGGCCAATACTGAAGTTAGAAATGTAACAGTGTATGTGGTCGAGTCGGTAAATGGATCTCTTTTCATTCGACGAAACTGCTTCTAAAGCAGAAGGCAGAAATCCTTTTTTAACAGGCGCTTGCTGAGATAAGGAAAGTCCGAATTTCATCCTTCGGTGGCAAATTCATTCCCAGGAGAAGCTTTAATGCTGAGTGTGTGTAACCCTTCAATCCAGTACTTGTATCTACAGTAAGAGCTCCTAGGTATGTCTGATTCCTTTCTTGCGAGTTCTGGGAAATCACAGCATGTCAGATATTTTTTTTCCTTTACCTTTGCACTGGAGAAAAGACACCGCCAGTTTGACCTTTAACATCAAGAGACGCAATAAATAACGTGCTCATAAAGAACAGCTTACCAGCTCAGCTGCGGTTCCTAACACACTGCAAATGGAAAAGCCATGGATAGGGATCACATTATCTGATCCTGGTACCTTTCTTGTGCTTCCCAAAAACATTCCAAAACCTCATCATCGATTTTTCTTTTTAACGTCTCTGAAGAAGCAGATTAATAGTGACAGGGATTGGATTTTTTTAAAAAATGTAGCTCAGCTGATCAAACTACATTTCACTATATGGTATACTAGCTTCCTAGTTACTGGACTTGCCCGTAAATTCATTTAAATGATTTGTTCTGTAATGCTTCAGATAACATTCACGTCTGTGTCAATCGATCAATCAATCAATCAATCAATCAATCAATCAATCACATTTATTTTGTACAGCGCCTTTCCTGCCAAGGCACCCCACAGCGCTTGTCAATTCTTACTGTTCTGTGCTCAGTAGCATTTTTTTAACTTAAGGTTTCCAGGTTTATAATAGAAATAATCTCAATTGCTTCATAGGTAGCGTCCTTTCATTCACCTGTTCCATTAACTAACTGAGTGGGTATTACATAGTGAGAATCTGCACTGTCAGGTATGGATTCTTAAATAAACATATTTTACTATACACATAAAGAAGTTGATAACATGTTGGGGGTCATCGGTATGTAAATGACCTTTAAAAAAAGGCGATGGTTTATACAATCTCGGTACAGTTTAATATTTAAGAAGCACAGGGTGTCCTTACCTTTAGCCCGGATAATCCAGACTTCTCTGTATCAAACTTTAATTGACCTCCAGGTAAAAGCAATGTCGATATTCCAATACCATGACAGGAAATAATAAACTGAGATTGATTCGGCTGCCCCACAGATCATCCATAGATCAAGCCGGGATGGGGAATTGTCTTGCAGGGTGAGCAATGCGAGTTTAACACTTGCAGCTAAAACACCGCAGCGTCTTAAAACCGGAGAGATGGGGGGTACCTGCGCACAGAAACAACCCAGAAATCCCCATCTTGCCTGGAAGGAAATGTCCACAGCGACCACCCAGAAAAGAAAAAGATACAGGCTGCTTTAAATCATATTAACACTCCATCAAGCAGCAATAGAAAACTGAGATTCCCTCAAGCCCGGACCCTTGCCTTGCTAAGCACCAGGCAGGAGCTCAAAGGGGTTTGCAGAATACAAAAATTAAAAATAAAAAAATATACAGAGATTCCTCGATCACTTTGACAAATCACTTGTCATTAGGATCTTTTCAATTAGGCACCCAATGGTAAGAATAAGGGTTTTTTTTATCTCTTAATAAGAGCCTCTTTTCTCTCACAGTGAAAAGTCCTGATGCTTCTGTCTGTTCGACTGCACAGATCAGGGTCTGAATCTGTATTCTGACAAAGGCAAAGGGTGAGAGAATGTAAATCCCTTCTTAACCTTAGATCCCTCTAGCTTGAATCCTGGTTTAAATGTATCCGTGGTATAAGTTATTTAAAGCAGCTGCATAAGACCGGTCAAGTAACTGTTTTTATATATAGCGTTTTGTCACTAGACAGGTAAAGTCTGTTAATATCACAGCTGCCAAAAACATCTTCCTAGAAAAAAACACAAATGATCCTCCTTCTTCTGCTCAGCCTCTGAGCTCTAGCACGTTCCCCTAAAGTTATATGTAGCCTTTGCTGTTCCCCACTGTTTTCCACTGGTTCATTCCGCAAATACCTCCAGTAAGGTTCATCTACGCCTGGTGTTCATATTTTTTAAGGGATCGGCAGAGATGTTTTGTCTTCTTGAAGAAGAAATTCTCTGTGTTGTTTTTTGACAGCGTAGCGGCAGAAGAAGAGGCAAGCTGTCTTTATTTAGAAAGAAAAATATGTTTTGAAGAGATGATTCTTTTTTCCTTAGAGAGCTCTGCCTGTCTGTATCCTCCTGTTATGAATTCTCTCCAGTGCCCTTTACAAAGTCCTCAAGCTTCCTGCGATTCTGTTGAGCTGAGCTGTGCTGAGCTGTACGGGGGTCTGTTCTACTGGAGGTGCTGGGTGGCTGAGATATCAGAACTTGGAGATTTTTTTGGGAGGCAAGAAAAAAATAGGTATGGATTTACACACACAGAAGGAGAGAGGAGAGGAGGGGATGAGGGAGGAGTGGAGGAGGGAGGAGGGAGGCGGGAGGCGGGAGGGCTGCTACAGCCTGATCACTATTTTCCCTCCCCAGCTCCTCCTTGAAAGCTTCTGGTGTCAGTTTACTTCTAACATGCAAATAAGTTTTAAAGCTGCAGTTTCTCAGCACAGGCGCGGGATACAGGGAGACAGGGAGGTAGGGACGCAGGGAGCAGGGCAACAGGGAGGCAGGGAAGCAAGGAGGCAGACAGGCAGGCAGGGAGCAGGGAGGCAGGCAGCAGGGAGGCAGGCAGGGACGGAGGCAGGGAGGCAGGCAGCAGTGATATGCTGGCTTAAATACAAACAGTGCTTCTCAACCAGCAACCCTGAACTGCATGGAGGCTGTGGAACAAATATGTGCACCCACTGTCCAACATGCAGCTGCAACTTGTAGCTTATATAACTCTGAATGGAGAATGCATATAAGCAAAAGCTGTCATAACAAGGGTATTAACTGTTTGGATAACATGGGGATTGTTGAGGTCCATGCTGAAGGTCAAGGTTTGAGGAATCGGACAACTAGAAGTCTTCTCAATGTCTGGCTTTGAGCTTTGGGAGGACTCCCAGGGCACAGCTACTGAAATAGTGCAAGATAACCAGCAGATTAGTTTGCGAGTCCTATGGTGGTTGTAAGCAAAATCTCTGGGGACTAGGAGGTGCAGAGGTTAGGTGCGCTAACTGTTCTGCTGTGGTAGGGTTGGGCTCGAATCCAGTTTGAGAAATATACACAATGCATTTGGTGTTCTCAGCTCAGTCCTTAGTAGATAATTCAACACACAGGTTGCTTAAGAGGATTTGTCTAGTCAGGGTGACATAGCCCCATTAAACTTCAAGCATGCCTTTTTCCATTTCACAAAGGTGACACCCTCGCTTTCCCCTTGGAATATATTGAGATCTTCATCATTCTTTCAACAGACTTTTTGCAACAATACCGTTTACTCCTGCAGATCTGAATAGCATGCGTTCATGTGGAATCAAAGCAATAACCTGAAAGATGAAATGATTCTCCCTACAATACTCTATCTGTAAACATGAATAGGGTTTAATGTATGTATTGAATATTTGCACAAAGGGACTTGTGATCCCTGTGTCCTGTGCAAGCCCATTGTTAACCTTGCATTCCGGATTGAACCACAGAATCCTGCAGCACTTGATTGAAGCTCATTTTGGTTTCCACAAATATATTTACTCTTTCACTCTAAAATAGAAACAAGACTGCAAACACAGTGTGTACATAAAGAGAGAACAGGAAAATCTCGAGCAGAGGCTACTAATATGCAAAGCAATACATTGGAGAAAGAATGGGAGGCTAATTCAAGTACAATGGCATGTTTTATGTGGTTGAGAATCAAAGGACTTTTACACAGTTTCCTAAATGCTTTTAAAATGAAGTTACAATACTTAACATTTCATCTTCTATTTATAACTGCAAACACAAGATCACATTTGCCTACGTGTACAAGGGAATTCTGAAATTACAGTAAGAAATACCATATGGAACAAACATGTTCATCAGCTGTACTGAGAGAGATATTTGAGCACTTTGTAGATGCCACACGGATCCTTTTAAAAAAGGATGTGATGGCCAAAACAGAAAATGATATACAAGATCATAAAAAAAAACAGAACAATTCTAAACAAGTTGCAACTGCCCTTTCTACATTGCCTTTTATTAGAGAGCAGAAAGGTGACAAGAAATATTGCTCCAGATGGCAGTGCTATCCTGTACTCTGCAGGTCAATCCAACGAAACACATATTAAATCTGTTCTGTCCCTCACAGCTGCTTCCTTGCTCTACTGTCTGTAGCATTGAGCTCAATGCCAAGTCCTTGACCCTACACCGTGGGCTGCTGCGTGACACTAAAACTCACTTTTATTCAGAGTCTTTCTGGAGGCCTACACACACCCACACATACACACATACCAAAAACTGTGAAAAGGGTCTGTGTATTGATAATACTGTACAGAACGTCATTGACTCAAGGCTGGGATACAATCAAAGAAGTGCGAAAAGACGTCATGAAAAAATTCTCTTGCAATCCAGGCATCTATTGTGCTGGAGGATATGGAAGACAGGGAGTGGGAGGGAACAGCTGCCTGGAAAAAAGAGACGTCGATGAGAATTGTATCTCTCCAAAAAATGAAAAGGCCAGCGACGTAAGGAGGATAAATGCTCTATGTGAAGAAAGGAAGGGAGGAAATTAAGGTTATGAAACAGGATGATAGCAAGGAAAGTTTACAGGTAAAGTTTACACAGCCGTTTCCAGCAACACTTTACATTAAGTGTCTCTAATTACTGTGTATTTACATAGTTGTTACTTAGTAAATGCATGTGCACTTACACATGATTACAATGTTATTATGCATAGTTACAATGTACTTAAAGTGTACATCTTTTTGCACCATATACGTAAGTACACAATTGTATCAGAAAAGGGTTAGGGTTAGAGTTGGGGTAAGTCTGGGCACACTTATAAGTTAACAGCAAAATCTTAGAAATCCACCGTACCCTGCTATCAGGGTCGGATGTTCAGAAGTGACTTGTCTTTCTCATTCATCTCCTTGTAGTAGAGTCACCATAACCATAGACTAGAGCAACTGAACGCTCTGCCTCATGCACTCTACAACACACTTGGTTGGTCTAGCTTTTGTGATATCTCTATGGTACTAGGAAACAAGGAAATAAGCAGGAAAGGCAGCTTCAACTGAACGTAGCTCTTCCAAGTTAGTCTGATTGGCTCACAAATTGAAAAGAAAAAAGAATAATGATCTCTGTGCAGGCTCCCAAAACGTGTGTGTGTGTGTGTCTTGTTATTGGATGATAATAAACGATTGAGACCATGGCAGCAGTTAAGGGGTTAAACCCGCAGTTGTGAGCGGCAGTTTACCACTGACTTTCCGAATGTCTGCAAACAGACTCGTCTTTATCTCAGATCTGGCACGCATGAACCCAGCAAATCCGAAGCAGATGTCCATCCCAGTACCTGCATTTTGTAATTTTGAAAATATGCAGCGTTGAAAATGCACTATTCCTACCCCACACTCGCACAGTCGTTTGCAATGAAGACCAAACTTTGCCAGCCAGGAAAAAAAATTACATTTTTGTTTCCGTGCAAATGTATATGTGTTGGTTAGGGCTATATAAACTTGAGAAATGGTCAAGGATGCAGTAGGACCCAGCAGGTTGATTCCTCCCAGCCAAGGTAACGACTTGAAGACCACATTGGATTGCTGCAAATGGGGCATACTAAATATCTTGCTATCCCTGATTAGATAATTGTCCGTTGTTCACAATCGGTTTTTAATAAGATTTTAACACGCAAGTGCGTTGGTACTCCAAATGCTATGCCTTACGACCAATGAAAAACACATGCATGGGTTTTTTTTTGTAGATGACTGCCAGGACTGGTATGACACTGAATGTCAAGACTGCAAGAACCCACTTGTGGGGTAGAAAGAAAAAGACATGCCCCACCTTGTGACACTGCCGTTGTTAAATACAGCATTTAAAATACCTCCCCTTGGCCCTGGCTCCTGGTCAAGTTGAGTTTTACTTGAGTTTTTATGATGGCCCTTTAAAGGTTTAGTGTCAGGATTGTAGGCGACTATTCCGTGCTGGGTAAAATGATGAACTGCAATGAAACTAAACCTTCTTGTAAAACCCATTCGAACACTGGGGTAGTTTTCAACAAGAGGTGCACGCACGCAAGCCAAGGGACTGTAACATGAGAATAACCTGGTGCCATATCGCATTGTACCCAACCCAATACATCTTCTCCCATGGAAGTCTAAGAGCCCATAAGTGCAAAAAGGCAATTTCCTGGGAAGTCTAGAATAATTACTAAGAGTATACATTTGGCAGGAACAATTTACATGAAGGAACAGCCAGATTATTCTGGGGGGTGGTTTCTTCCTATAATACAATGCAATTGACTTCACACTTGATTCAAAATTGAAGACAAAATCTTTGAACTATTATGGCATCTGGTCTATTCTCTGACGTTAATCTCCCTTAAATTCTTGGTGGGGCTGCTCTAAGCCTCTTACGTAGCCAAAGTAATGGAAACAAACAGTGTAGTTGTGTTTCGCAGAGAACGAAACCTGGTCTTAATCACAGCATTTTAAAACTGCGTTAATAAAAAAAAGCTTTTGTGTGTATGTTAAGAAGAAATTACTGAGGCAAGCCGGCAACGGGCATTAGAAAAGGTTACAAATAATACATCTTAATGCAAACAAGAAACAAATCTGCTTGCACAATTAAATGGTATCCTTTTGTCCCACTCAGAACCCTTAATCACTAAATATCTCGGTATCCCTGAATAGTTAACGACCTCCTCTTTAAATAGAGGCAAAAGATTTTAATGATCACGCCATCTCATGAAGTAGTCATCGCCATCGGGGTACAAGCGCAGCATTGTTGGATGGGCTTAATTTGCAATGACGCTTACATCATTCATTCGTCCATCCAGAGAAATCAAGGGCCCCGGGGTATATCAGGAGGGCATGCCAAATCCAACTGGGCAGCCAGCTAGCCAGGCAGTGTGTATATTTGTAATGGAATTCCAAGTATTTTTATTTATTCTATGGGAGTGGTGTTCGTCATTTATAAATAATGGAAGAAACAAAAAAGCTGAAGCTGTTTTGCTTCGATAATAAGAATCTTTTAGAGGAAAGAAACGAAGCCAAAAGATAATTCAAAACAGAAAACAACAGCAGCCGCGAGAAGGGAAAAAAAAGTCTTTATATTGGACATGGTCGGTGTTAAACCACCACTGCAAGGGTCTGGAAGCAAAACCGGCAACCCAGAGTTTTATTTCACTGGCATCTTGTGAGAAACATATAACAATTAACAGGTAATCCTACAAACAGACTGGCACATAGGCTAACAGGTGCATTTCAGAAACACACATTCCATTTGGTTGTTTTATGGTCGTAAATAATATTTTAATACAAGCGTTTTCAATGCTTTAACGCCTATGGGTCAAAGGTTCTAGTGTTACCAGGACGGTATATTTTTGATATTATTACTAATAGCGCTCGTGTTTTGTTTTTTGTGTTTTGACCGCTCAAGGATGCAGTGTGAGTCTGTAAAATTGTGTCTTTATTTTGCTATTTTTAGGTTGAAAAAAATCAGAAGATAAAACCAGACAATGGCAATGGTTCAGGGATAAGGGGCAATTGTAGAACGAGGGTAGATTTAACGGTACAATCCATCAGTAGAATGGCTCCGCAGTAGTACATTTCCTAGTTTGACACATTGTATTTGGACTATTGTGCGCTGTTGGTTCCAAATCCATTGTTGCTGCCATTGGTGGGAGTGATGTGGTTTGTCAATGGTTCTGCTAGGTTTTCTTCATGGTAATTTACCATGGTATTATAATGGGATCCCACTGGGGGGTCGGCACTGTAAGACGAGGCATTAGCTCTCCTTACCGCTCCACTGCAATAGTCATTTAAACGCAAGTGAAACTCTTTATTGAGAGTAACTCTTACTGCCAGATGTGGTTCACAGACAGGTCCTGCTTGTGCTCAATGCTTTGAGCTTGTTGGGTCTGCTTCACGTGTGCTTGGCAAACCCGAAGATTAGTGCTGAATATATAGAAGCTTCATGGTAACTGGCTGCTTGTGTCATTGTTAAAGTGAGAACATCCTGTCAAATGCCAGCACCTCGTTTCCATGGACATTGAAATTGTCATCTCATTTCGCAATTGACGTGTTTCTTTTTCCAAAGCTGGAAGTTCTATATAGGTCTGTGTGCTTCTTTAATTAGCAAAAAAAAATCAGGGCAAAATTCATTCATAAAACACGGAAATGATTTATTCCAGGTTTTGACGATTCTAAACAAACACCAGTTTCAACAATAACAATTAAATGACACATAAATCTTTCATTTTTCTACAGTAAAGTAGTTACATGTTCTTATGACACTGTATTGCCTATTATTACTGTCACAAAAATTGCTTATAACATCCTTTATAACACATGTATTGATGCATTATTGCTTGTTTATAATAGTTCTTTAAAATAAAGTGTTTCCCTTCTCCCTATTATTTTGCACATTGTATCCGGCACAAATGAACCCCTGACCGTCCGAACTAAAAGATCTTGAAGAGAAAAAGACAGAGCAGCGATTGCGTGTTCTCTTTTAAAGGTTATGTAACTTCTTCATGCGAGGGATATGGTTTTAGTCCAACTGTTGTATTTTACCTGTTACTGTAGCGCAGTGATGTTTGAAGCGTTTCCATGCTTTTCATTGCCAGCTGTTATTTCAAAGAAGGGTTCTTCTTTACTCCTGCTGTATATGCGATGCACACAATAAACACCATTTTATGTTACGATCATGGGCATGTTTTTTGTCCGGATCTTTGCAAATGGAGTCGGACATTTTCATGAACCAGAGAGTGTTTTTTTTTTCCTTTATTGCTTTATTTTGATCTTACAGCGTTTTGGGTTTTTTTGTATTTATTGAACCTCTGAGACACACTGTGAAATTATTAGAATATCGCAGAGAGATTATTTTACAACAGAAAGCAAGAGGGCGACTGCTGGGCACATGGCACACTTATAAAATGTGGTGCTTGAGCATGTGGTTTACATTTCTGCTGTTCATGGTGTAGTTTGTAGTGTGTGTATAAAGGCACGGTCATATAACACACAGGCAGGGGGCTGGCAGTGGTGCATTGCTTCATGCAGACAGTAAAAAAAAAGTGCTGTTCCTCTAAGCATGTGTTTAATAATCATTGCAATTAAAGTCATTAACAGATCATGATTCTACTTTTTAACCTGCAGTATTTTTTTAATTGTATTTTCTAGCAAAAATGTGTGCCTGGAACAAATTATTTTTTTTAATCAAGTCATTTTGAGGATATTAACCTTTTAAATCCTATTTACTTCCTTTGGTTGGGATTTGGTTTGATTGATTGTGCTTTATTTCACACTATATGTAGCATTGATAACACAAAGGCGACATAATCCATACGAATCACTTTGAAAAAACGACAGTGTCCCGCGCCTCTAATAATCATTACATCATGAACTGCAATCGAAAACACAGCCTGCATATCTGGCATTGCAGACATCTACACTTCATCTGAAATTGTTGTGATCTTAAAAATAACGTTTACAACATTATACTGCAGTACCAAATGTCATTGCAACAGTGTTACACATGCATATTGAGTCCTTTATCAGCGATGATTATACCTGTTCTGTTTATGATGCTGTGTTAAATGTTTCATAGCATCCATTTCAAATGTTTAAGGAGTTTGTGTCAATACAGTGCAGGGAGGGACAGAGGCAGTGTATTGCAGTTCTATTGATAATAAACTAGCAGTCTCAGTAGGGGGTTGGTTTGACAGCTCCTCCCTATCCTGTGTGTTCTTCGGTCCAGCGTCGCCACTCCCCCCTTTTCTTTACAATAATATACATTCATTAAAGCACGTCTGTCTGTTGAATGTCAGAGCGTGGCGCCTCACATCTGTTCCGGTTTCACAGAACAAGCTCATCTCATGCATTTCAGTACAGCATTCTGCCTGGGTTCCCTTTAAAGGGCGACACTTAACAAACCATGACTGCAGATCTGTTTCGTCTATAACAGGAGTTCTCAAAAGGACCATGTTGTGGTTAAACCCAACTGACAAACGTATGTATTATAAAGAGCAGTGTGGAGTAGTGGTTAGGGCTCTGGACTCTTGACCGGAGGGTTGTGGGTTCAATCCCCAGTGGGGGACACTGCTGTTGTACCCTTGAGCAAGGTACTTTACCTAGATTGCTCCAGTAAAAAAAAAAAAAAAACCAACTGTATAAATGGGTAATTGTATGTAAAAATAATGTGATATCTGTATAATGTGAAATAATGTATAATGTGATATGTTGTAACAATTGTAAGTCGCCCTGGATAAGGGCGTCTGCTAAGAAATAAATAATAATAATAATAATAAAAGATGTTCTGTGCTCTTATTGATTCACATATTCCTAATGCTGTCACTTGTTTGTAACAAATGGAACACTGAATTCACTTGTCACTCCCAGGATTCTAGAACTGTTCCTCTGAACCGGAACCTTCTGAGGCCGGCTTGTAAAGCAGAGCGCCTCTGGTCAAACTGAGACAATCAAACAACTTGAATGGGAAAGCCTGCCGCTGTCAATGTTTGAGTCCAATTCATTCCTCTCTCCCCCTCCCTGAGGGGTGATCCAAATTAACCACAAAAGCAGGATTTGTGCAGTTGCATGTAGTAACATTCTGTTTATTCCTCCAGCCGGTGAAGACCGTGGCATTTCAATGTTCATTTCTTTCAAACTTGTTTTGCAGAATGAGGTCTTTCTTTAGCAAAAGGATGAAACCCAAAGGGTTATTATATGTGTTACTAGGAGTTCAGTGTAGAGATTAAATGTGAATTTGTATAACGAGTTTGGATACACCACCTTCAGATGTCACCCCGTGCATGGAGCATGTGGACCAATTCAAAGGTTAACAAACAGCAATATTTCTTTGTTTTATAGCAGTTCCTGGCTATTGTCTAAGCAGCACACCCTAAAGACATATAAAGACATAGTACAGTTTAGTGCGGGGGTTTGGACTCAAACAGAAACGTTCAGCGTTTACACCAGTGCTGCAATATTTGCACCCAATTCTAACGGGAAGGTATCTGGCAATGCTGTAAAACTTGAATGTTTTTTAAAAGCTGTGTTACAATGCTTGTGTTAAACACACCTAACCAGTAACACTGGCACCTTTCCCTGTGGAGGTATTTCCCCAATAAACTGCCCTTTTTATCTTTCACTAATGTAACAGCCTATTGCTCCCCCCCCTCCAATATGTTCTCCAATAAAATACAAACCAGATGCAGTTCCAAACTTCCAGGAAAGCACACAGCAAGAAACTCAGCCTAATGTGTGTTCTGTGATGATGGAAACGGAAATAACAAAATGCTTGATCTGTGCAGAAGATTTGTTTAATTTAGCAGCGCTTACTAGGATTGCATTCGGGTCAGATATATATATTTATAACATTGCAGGGGGAGAGAGAGAGAGGTTGATCTTTACCAGGTGCAGCTATTAAAATGTATCACTTGCCCTACTGTTGATATGGGGGTCCTGTAAACCCCTACTAATGAGCTCCCTTTACAGCTCTGAGGACAGAAAGATTTACAGCAACTGGGGGATGAATTTGAACCCGGATCCCAGAAGTGAAATAATATTACACTGCGATACGGCTCCATTTTCATTTCCTGAACCAGCGCTCAAGGGGGAGAGCAGGGAAAGTGGCAGGCATGAGGTCGGGAGAACCCTATTCACTGCTCAGAGCATTATAAAGAGGAGCTTCTGTGGGCGTCATTTTGGATCAACTGACTGACCACTTACAGAGAGGAGTTTGATCCAAAATGCTGCTCAAGTAAAACATTAATGAGAACGTTCGGTTACACTTTACATTAAGTGTCTCTGATTACTGTGTCTTTGCATAGCAGTTACTTAGTAAATACATGTGCACTTACACATAATTACAATGTTATTATGCATAGTTACAATGTACTTAACGTGTACATTGCACGTACACGTTGCACTGTATATGTAAGTACACAGTTGTATCAGATAAGTTAGGGGTAGGGTTAGGGTTATAGCATGCAAAAAGAGCAGCAGGGGTGTTTACAGAGTGTGTTTCCCTTATCAGTATTCTCACAACATTTCTCTTGTATTTGTTTTTTAACAGGCTGAATGGATGTGGAGAAGTTTTACAGGGCGTATCAGATTTCTCATCCTCAGCGCACTGTAAATTATTTATCTGTGGGACTACCTTAACTCTGGATAAAGTTTAGCTGCGAAAGCATTATAGTGTGCAATACTTTACACTTGATCTTTTAACAGACGGGATTCAGTTGGGTTCAGGTAGCTTCAGTTCCCCTTTCACAGTTTCATGCAGGAAATATTGAAACACTGGAAAATGGCATCCTCATGAGGGCATCATGCATCTGCGTCTTCCGTATGTCTTCCATACTAGCAGGAAGGGGGTGGCTCTATACTGTTTTAGTTTTAAAAAGTGATGATTGGAAAAGTTGGACTGCATAACAGAGTTTTTCATTAACGGACCACACCTTGAAGCCGTGGTTTTGTCAGTGTTCTGTGAAAGTTCTTACAAACCACAACGAATGAGCAATATGGTAAGCCCACTGAACAATGATTCTGTACAGAAAGGATGTTGCTTTTCAGCAGACTCTGTTACTCACTCTCGCGGGCACTTAGAACTGCAATTAGCTGACGTTGATTCAGGTTTGTAATTTCTCTTTCATGTTCATTCCTGAGCAGCTCTGAAGAGAGTTTTCCTATGATATGTAGCGTATGGTATCTGCAACTCTGGCCAAAAGTTACATCATCTAAAACAAACTATAGGAGCATAATTTTGATCTTTTATGTAACATCATGTAATCAAAGAAGCAACAAAATGATATTGCAAAAGTCTACCGGAAGCCATAATAGTAGTACAGTATTTCATGTTAGAGTTATGAAATTTCAATTCTTGTCAGTTTTTCGTTAACTATATGGAAAACTACAAATCAGTATGTAATTGAATATGTTACTCAACAGGTTTCATTCGCCTTTCGCTCATTTAATATTAATTTCTTCAGTCAATCATGAAAAAGTAGGTGGAGTCTGTACAACCTCCAACCACTTTTTATGGCAACGAGAAGCACTTTTCCACAAATCTTGCGCTCCCTGCCTAGAACATCACTGCTATTCCAGCTGTGCTCCTCCTCCTCCTCCCTTCAGAAACCTCTCTCCTGGCTGCTGTTTCTACCAGCTAAATTATGTGCTGTAAATAAGGAGACACACTCATTTCCCACTTGAGTAATTGGCTTTTAAATGTAAGATTGCTTCGCTCATGTGTTAAACCCAGGCATTCATCCTCATCAGGGCTGTGCTGTCAGTCTGACTTTTAGAAACTGATGTAAAAAGAGGCCCTGTGACCTAGGGAGCAGACTGTCAGAATACACTCTGATCTCAGTAATGAGCCGATGATGTAAGAGCACAGTATGCTGGGGAGATGTCTACATGTTCAATGGAGACAGCTCGCTTTTGAACATCTTCACACATAATCAGAATGCTAACCCATCCATTCCCTCGTTTGCACGCAAACAAACGATTGGGTTAGAGGGACATGACATAGATTAGCTTGGAAGACATACTTGAAAAACACTGTCCAAGCATTTTTTTTTTCAAACATAAAATGTTCAATATTAAAAGAAACATTAGCATCTGGAGTGGGATTTAGAAGCAGACTCAATTTGAACAGTCATGCTTGTTTTCATGTTCGTTACAGATGTTTTCTGTTTGCTATCATCGCTGACACTAAAAATGTCACCAAATTTATTGGCTCCTCACAGCCCATATGCACAGACGCACAGACATGCACGCACACGCACCGTCATGCACGCACACGCACCCTCATGCACGCACACGCACCCTCATGCACAAACACGCACCCTCATGCACACACATGCACCCTCATGCACGCACATGCACCCTCATGCACGCACACGCACCCTCATGCACACACACGCACCCTCATGCATGCACACGCACCCTCATGCACACACATGCACCCTCATGCATGCACATGCACCCTCATGCACGCACACGCACCCTCATGCACACACACGCACCCTCATGCACATGTGTTTACATAAACAGCTAATCATCCGTGTCGGCTCCATATTGCCATCAGATGGGAGTTCCAACAAACTGACAGGCATCTGTTTCTATTGAGAGAATTGAGAAACTACCAAGTGTGTCATCATTAATCAACCAGCTGCCCCCATTGACTGACATTTCAGCCAGTAATCTGCTTTGATCCAGAAGACATTACTGAGACCTTGGAAAAGATTTCCTGAGAATAAGACATGGAAACTGAGAACTTTCTTTAAGCTAATTGCAGTACCAGAAATCCTGTTTTTAAAATACGTGTTCCTTTCAAAACTGCGCACCTGAGACCTATGAAGCCATCGGAAGTGCAAACGATGTAACAGGCGGTATACAGAACTACAATCACTTCAAGTAAGCCAAACTGAATGCCTGAAGCATTGCGCTTCCTTTGGAGTGCCACTAAATTGCCACTGAAGAATCACATCATGGAAAAATAAATCAATTGTAATGTAGTCTCTCTACCTTACACACATGATACAGTAAATCAGACACTTTCACTAATTTATAATAATGGGAAGGAAATCTCAAGAGACCAGTTGTCTAAATTTCTATTGAGCAGCGGGGGTGAGGGGTGAGGGGGGTGGGGGTCTTTTACATTACTGTATGCAGCACATTGCGGCTTGAGTCAAAAGCAGTTCCTCTTTGAATCATTCATTCCTGTGTGTTATATACGAGCTGTGCAATATAGGTAATAGTATTTTATGCAGTAGTATACTATGGTGTTTTGATAGGGTAGTATGCAAGCATGGGTTTTGTGTGGTAGGAAACCTGCTTGTGAGGTCATGTGTTTAGTATCTTGCCCTAAAGGCTGCACGTCTGTTTCTAATGCATGCTTTCTGGTTGGTTCGTTTCTGCCTTCTCTACCTCCACCACTGAACATCTGGGAATCGAATCTCATCCTGTCCCTTCTAAAGAGATTCCTACATACTTGACATTATCACTGGCTGTGCAGCTAACCATCATCCTCCTGATTCGGAATGGGCAGCAATGGCAGCACAGTGTTAATGTTATAACATGTTGGTACCAAGATAATGTAAATGGTGTGTATATTGATTCAGAACATTGTGATACTACTGGTATGCCAGAATATACAAACTCTTCCCATTCTGCTTTCATTCTACCAATGGACACAAACAGGGTTCCTTCATTTTAAACTGTCATCAAAAATAATTCTTAGGTCAAACTGTAATAAAGTCAAGCAGACAAAACATTTTGGCCAGTGGCTTCTTGACTTTTTATAGTTTTACCTTAACTTGAATCTATGCTGGTCCAATAAAAATGTTTATCCCAGTGGTATGGATTCCACATGTCTGTCTTCTCATACAAAATTCCTTTCTTTTCCCACCTCAGATACCCATAAAACCAGGAGTGGTGTCTGTGATTCGCTCTGATAATGTGAGGATAACGGAATTCCTCGGAAATCGCAGAATTTCCAGTCTCCCGCGGAATTCACATTTTTCCACAGAATGGCCATATTCTGCAGCTACATCAGCATCATCATTATCATAAACACACTGCTAAAGTGACCTGAAATATATAGCTTAGTTGTGCGGTTCTAGTTTTGTTAAATTCACAGATGTTTTGTCTCCTTCACAAAGTAGGAGTTAATTAAAGACTGGAGCTGAGGCTTTGAAAAGGTGGCTCAATAAGAAGTCTCGTGTGACGTGATGTATTTGTTTGATAGTTTCTAAACATTTTAAATGCTTGATATATTAAATTGGAAGCACTTAACCCATAAATTGTTCGATACAATGATGCTTACTTAATTGACATTTCTATAAGCCACGATTAATACTAGACACATAAGATTCTCTGTAGAACACTCTGCAGAATTGGACTGCCTCTAGCTATGACTAATCTACAGTAAGCCTAACGTTGATAACTGACATCAGAGCCTCAATGCCACGGGGAAGCCACATGGCTCTCCTTAGTTCATTTAACACCAGTCCTGGGGTCCAACCTTGAGCCTGCCCTTGAGGTCAGAGATATTAAAGGCTGTGACAGCAGCAGATGTAAAGCCAGGCTAATAATCTCCACCATCAGCCTCCTGCAAAAATACACAGAACGAGGAGAAGCGCGGTGGGGGGCGGGAGTGAGGAAGCGAAAAGCTGTAAAGCTTGCTGATCTGGAAACACTGAGGTGAAGGAATGGGGGGCCGACCTGTCAGACCAATGTTTGGATAGCCTTAACGAAACAAGCTTAGAACTGCTGTGACCTAGACACGTCGGGAAATACTGTCCCGAGATGAAGTGACAGATAGTGCATGAGCCATCCTTGCATTATTGCACTATTCATATGTCATTGTAGATATAACTCGCTGTGATCCTTGCTTGTTGCATCCTAGTTCGTATTGTAGTATTATCTGCACTTTCTGTAAACTATACTGTATTTCAATATGGATCTTGCATTGTAATACTGTACTGTCCTGTAACACCTGTAAGTCACCTTCAATAATCAATAATAATAATAATAATAATAATAATAATAATAATAATAATAATGTAATAGGCCTATCTTAGTGTTGTATGTGAAAATGCACATATTACACAAGATATTTTCTGTATGTGGTACTATGTCATGTATGAGGTCCCTTTCATTGGTTAGTTAGAAGTTTGAACCATTAGCAATGCCATAGACAGTATACCTAGCTCTATTTCATCACCATGCATATAAAACCCATGGCTGTATTATTTGTTCTACCCAATTTCTGCTGCAGTAACAGCACAGCCTGTTTTCATTCTGCATTGTGTTTGTCACGCAATATTTACAATAACCCAAACGCTGACTGCCGGGAGCTATCAAGATTGACAAGGCAACAGAGAGTTTCCACATTCTTACAGGGACTACAGCATTTAAACAGATTGAAATCAAATGCAATCCTTATATGTTTTGTCACATAGGAATGGCAGGGATACATTATGATCAGGCTCTAGCACTGTGCACTGGTATGCAGGGCCAGCAGGCTATGCGTTTGTTACAAAGGGAAAGAGCTTTTCGCTGAACCTTAAGATTTCCGAATACCACTTTTCAGGAACTGTCAAAACAACATTCCCGATGTTTCCCCTTGATTAGCCTCAGGATCCTTGAACCCTGTCTGTTTAAGGAGCCTGATGCCTCCCACCCACAGCCACTGGAGCTGTCAGAGTACTGAGACACAGTGTTGGGGTTGTGACAGCCTTGTGTGGGGCCCGTGAACTCTGAGACAGGAGGGTGGGCCATCAAACAAATGAGTGTGAAAGTATTTACAGTGCTGGTGTTGCTGCAAGCATCATTCAACCAACTGAACTATTTCTACTTAACTAATGACTGCTGCTTAGACAAATGGTGTAGTGCTCTGAGCATTCACTGGGAGATTTTCATGCTGCAATCAACATGTTTCTCTGAGCACAGACCTTCTTCTTTGCATAAGTTAACTGAATTAGCATTTATTTCCTGCTAGAACTGACCCATAGAGATAAAAGATAATTACCGCTGGTAATCCACTGTAGTGTGACTGACATGTGGGCGGCATTTCATTCCCAATCCGTTGCTGGTAAGGCTGTGGTCTGCTAATGGCTTTGCAAGGCTTTCCTCAAGGTAACATTATAACGGCACCCCAATAAGGTTTTATTGAGCTGAATCCAAACACATGCTCCGCTCCTTCACCCCTGCATTGACCTGCCCCCTCCTGTGCTGTTCCTCCATGGTCTCAATGCAGGAGAGAGGGAGGAAATGCAACAAGACTCCCCCCAGTACAACCCTGAAGGTGGCAGGGGGGGGCGAGGTGTGCACAATTCAACAAAAATACACAGTGATGAAAATAACTTTTGGCACCTGAACTCGAATGCTATGGGAAGCTAATCGATGAGATCCTTTTATCCGTGTTGCTGTTTCCTGGAAGTTCCCCTTCGTTTTAGCACCGCACAGTTATGACTGAGTGTTTAAAGTGATGGGTGATTAACAATGGAGAGGAACAGCTTGGCAAACCTGACTGAGCCACACAAGCATGCCACAAAATAACCTGCTCCTGTTGCAACAGTTGCCTCTCTGCGAGATTCCCTCGCCCTGTTAAGGCTGGGAGCCTCTATCTTCAACAGTGCTTGGTATAAATAACACACAGTAGTAACCCAACACCAATATAAAAGACAAAATGTTTTTAATGACTTGGCAGGAAAAAAAAAAAGACTTGCTAGTGTTTTCCAGGACTGCATTCTGTATCGATTTGGCTATTTTAACTTTCCCTTACGCAGTTCATTTCAAAACACATCCAAGGAGAGGGGGTGGGGGGGTGGAATCTTTTTGCATGATATAACCCTAACCTACCCCCCTGAAACAATTGTGTACTTACATATATGCAAAAAGATTTACCCATTAAGAAGTACATTGTAACTATGCATAATAACATTGTCCCTGCGTGTAAGTACACATGCATTTACTAACTACTGTGTTAATGTGCAGTAATTAGAGACAGCTAATGTTTATACATTACAACATACTTGCAGCGTCAGGTTGGTAACTATAGGCAAGTGTTTCATCTATATTCATCTATATAGACCGCATTGAATTCAGCACCATGTCATGTCTTAGAAAAGAACAGCTCATTACTGAAGTTTCTATGGAAAACTAAATTGAAAGAAAGCCTGATCTATTGAACCAGGATGACATACTGCTGCTGTGTCTATCTGGCTGCTGCAAGGCTGTTAGCATTGATCTGCTCCCTGTGTTTTTTGAAATTGCTGACTGATACTCACATATTTCTTGCTCCATGCTTCTGTTCATTAATTTCAGCTGCAGTTGGCTTGTCTGTAGTGAGTCAGGTGGGGGGATGCTGGCCTCCTCACTTGCTAACGTACTTTCACAATCCCTGCAGGCTGATTTCAATTTGATTTCCGATTCCAGGAGCTTTAGTTAAAGAAGTATTTATTATAAGCAGTTAGCACAGTTGGTATCCTACATTTTGTGATCATACTTTATTAACTAGGTTCTGTTGTCAAGCCTCCAGAATAAACGGTGCAAATGCTTTTTAAAAAGAAAAAATTGCCAGCTATAAAACAGGATTAAAGGCAGAGGGGTTTTTTTTTCCTTCCAGAAAATCACTACTCACGCTCATTTTGAATTGAAAGACACCGTACTAACGATCATATTAGAATAACAATGCAGAGGCATTGACGCCATTAAACGCATTGCCTGAAGCCGTTCCACCTGGCAGCGCATCACAGCTCAGGAGCTCAGCAAGAGCGTGATCTCCAAAGAAAACCAGACACTAGAGCAGCTGGAAGTCTGCTATTTCAACATGGTAACACTTTACATGAAGTGTCTCTGATTACTGTGTACTTACATTGTAGTTACATAGTAAATGCATTTGTGCTTCCACATCATTACAATAGTATTATGCATAGTTGCAATATACTTAATGGGTAGATCGTTTTGCACACTATATGCAAGTACACAATTGTATCAGAAAAGGGTTAGGGTTAGGGTTATATCATGCAAAAAATGTACACATGTACAGTATATTGTAAACTATGCATAATAACATTGTAATGAGGTGCAAGTACACATGCATTTACTAAGAAACTACAATGTAAATACACAGTAATTAGAGACACTTCGGGTAACGTGTGTCAACATTTGCCCAAAAGGGAAAGTCAAAAATGAGGGATACAATCTATGAGGCTCTGGGAGTCCAAAGGGGGCCCCTGTTTTCCATTGTGAGTAGAAATACAGGGACTGGTGCTCCTCGCTGAGAGAGGAAGGTGTCAGGGGTTACAGCCCACCCTCCTCCCGACCCTCTAATTGGACACAGACGCTTCGGATTTGACCTCAGTGCTCCTCACATCAGGGGATCCCAGCTACCTGACCCTGTGACATTAAACTACCATTACTGGAAATGTCAGCCTACGAAACACACCGTTACAGCACATGCACCAGCAAACTAGGAGGCTCGGTTTCCTAGGGTGCTACGGAGGTAGGGTTCCACAGCACTGTGTAAGCAATGGGAAGCTTGAGAAGTATGCACCAGTTGTATAGCAGTTTGATCCATTTAAGGTTTTACTGCAAACTTGACTAGCTAACAAGCTACTAACTTGATGGTATACAGTAGGAATTGCTGGTAAAAAAAAAAAAAGCCAAAGCACAGTTTTGCAAAATGTAACAAACTTGGTAAACTGCAAAACAATCTTGCAACTTTGCAGTGAGTTTAAAGGCATTGCTTATTGTTCTCTGAGAAAACTGCACAGCAAACCAAGAGCTGCCTCATCATTTCTGTCAGGTATTCACTGGCCCCTAGAGTGGGCTTGAGCTGTGTTTTAAAGAGGCAAGCGGACAGCGTTTCGTATTGAATATCAGATTTAGATTAAAAAGTGTGTTTCAGAGGCTCCCTCAGTGGGTATCAACATTCCCTGACAAGCTTTCTAAATCACAGACGCGCTGCTCAGGGAACTCCCTCACTGCTTTAAAACAAATTGCACATGTTCTTGTTGTAGGGATTGGTACTGATATGAGTGCGGCTTACACATGCTGGTACATACCGGATAACCAAAAAACTCAGAGAGACCCCAGCACGCAGTCACAAGTCCAATTCCCAGCTGTAGTTTATGGATCAGCTAGAACTAAAGCCATCAAGTACATTTCTAAGGACCATTCCCAATGTCCGTTGTTGCTGATCTCAGGTGCATGCTGGGAATGTGTTCTTGCTGACAGCCATGCTCTTGAGACTACCCTTGTAAAAGTGTCCCTAGTATTAGCACAGCAAAGCATTATAAAGCATAGTGAAGGCAGTCTAAAGCATTGGAAACCATTGGACAATAGCGAGGCACGGTAAAGCATATTAATAAACATGGCAAACCATGCTAAACGCATAGTATAACCATGGGGAAACTGCAAAAATACACTGCAGAAATACTATGGTAAGCTTGTATAAGGACAGTAATCGTGCACCAGCAGTAAGATCAAAGTTTACTTAAACATAAGTAACATACATAAGCTTTTCAAAATCATTGAAACAGCACAGTGCTCATTGAGAAATCATGGTGTGCTGAACGGCCCCTTCCGAAGAGTGTTGAGCTTAAGTAGACACACTGTCACTGTATTCATGGATATACTGTATATATATATATATATATATATATATATATATATATATATATATATATATATATATATCTCAATCAGTGCTAAGATAATACTGAGCACATTGCTATTAATTATAGACAGAGTGGCTGCCAGTGCTATTAATACCAGGCACTTATGAGGAGCATCACTTTGGCATGAATGAGGCGACACAACATATCGGACACAGCAATGGCTAGAGCCGCGAGAGACACTTAGCAGATGATCCTGTCATTAAGGTGATGCTGCAATCAGGATAAAAGAAACCCTTCCAAGTCAATGTAATCACTGCTGGCATGCATAGACCGTAATCAGGCTGGGCTTCAATTGGATTGCTTTTACCCCCAGAAGCATCCATTTAACCACAGCAAAGGTTAAACTTAAAGGGGCTTCATGTTCAATTATTTGTAATGTGAAGGCAGGTTTTTTTTTCTTCTTTTTTGTATAACAATAAATGCATTCCTTTGCATCAGTAAAATAATGCTATAGAGATTGGGTATAGATTAAACGCATTGATTAAACATTTCCTTGGCATGCGTGTTTTGAATTTGGAAAGAATGATCAAATGAAAGCAGCTCTGAATGAATCCTTTTGTAAAGCTAAGCAATTATATCTACTCGTGTGATGATTCATTAATCATACTTAATTTCAAGATATGCAGTAAGTGTAGCCTCCAGCTCACAGTGGAATATCACATGGAATTTTGCATGGGTCCCACCAAGCTTATATCAGGGAGTTTCAAACACTGCGCTTCCTTCCTGATGACAGGATCCTATGGATCTGCAGTTTAAGCTCATTCCCTTAGAGCCTTGCAATCTGTGTGAACTGTTAAACTATTGTTCTGTCAGCAGAGTGATTAACCTTCATTGATCGGACCCAGGCTTCACCCCCTATCTCTGTCTATCAGGACTGGAAGATTCTCCTAAGCCTGTTTGCCAAATCCTTCTAAGAAGCGAATCAATACAGCCAACAACTCATCTGCGGGCATTGATAAAGGCACAGCCGCTACCAGAAGCCTGCTTTACTCATCTTCAGTTGGCAAAATGTCATTGTCAGTGCAAACATTTTCCTGCTCTGTTGCCCTGGGGTGACCCAGAATAGATTCACTGACTCTCATTATCTCGCGGTCAGTTGCAGTGACAGTGAATATCGTGCTGGAAGTTCTTGCAATGTCTGTTTCGCTGTAACATCCAACGATAATTGGGAATAATTGGAACATTTACTGTGTACTTCATGCTGGCATTATTTTCAGTTTGAAATAGAAATGTCACCTCACTGCTGTAACACACCTACTGCCCCAGGAGGACTAAAGACCAACAGTCTGTATTGTTTCATCTGCCATGTAGCACATTTTTGGTTCAGCCACTAGAGGTGCCACGATGCGAGATACAGTATTCAAATATGTAATTACAAACTTAAAAGTTGAACATCAATCAGTGGAATCCCTAGACTGTAATTAATAATACTGAATAATGCATGCAGAATATTTAGTGTATTAATAAATTCAAGTCTAAATAAGCTCCAGTTTCCCTTATCCCATTAATGCACATTCAAAGCTGTCAAACAGTTTTACCTCAACATAGCCGCATTAATATTCACATTCCACTCTGCTGATTAATCCCTTCCAGCACAGCCAGTCCCAGATGGGCTCTAATGAACGACGGTAGGGATGTTTAAACAAGGCTTAATTCCTCTTGATCTCACACCTTATACATTTGTTCCCATTTAACAGGAACAGACAGCATGCCCCATTAACTGTATTGCATTGTCTGACACATTAGAATAGAGAGGGGTGGGGGGATGCTGCTTACAAGACTGCGCTCATTAAGAGCATGCAAAGAGTCTCAATTCCATGTGGAATCTCAGCTCCCTGGAATCCACGCTCAGCGTTTAAATCTGTGCTCTTCATCCGTGGATGCTGGAACCCGAATCTCCCCGGTGCATCGCTGCTAAGGTTAGGAACTAATGGTATTTTAATGTAGCAGGATGATTTGTTTATTGCCTCTCCCAATCACAGAGCTCATCAGATCCGGACCCCACCGTTACCTAAATAACCTTAAACACGCTCTACTGTGATTAAAATGTCATTTGAGGCTGCTCTTCAACTGCACCTGCAGTATTCCATGAGTCTTATAGGGTATGCAATCCCACCGCTTACACAGGTCTTAATAGTGAGCACAGGATACATGTATTTACATTTTTAAAACATGATACTGCTAGGTTAAAGAAAGAGACACCGATTTGTCTTTTGCCTCGTTTCCTCTGCCTCTCCCCAGGTACAGCAGGCCGGTCTGGGCGAGGTGAATAAACTAAAAACAGCCACAAATGCTCGTTCAGCTTCGCTTGTTTGCATATATCATATTGCATGTTGCACATTGACCAATCCTGCCGCACTGCTGAATCCTGAATCTGCTGTTCATCTCAAGCGAGCTTTGCGGCGTCTTATATTTATGAAAAGCCGATCCTCCTCGTTCTCACTGTCCCCCCGCGAGGACTGCGCTGTGTGGCAGATGATTATAAAGCAGCCGTGTCCTCCATTGAAGTAACCTACTGCCTTCCTTCCAGACAGATCATTGGTCAGCCGCCCCTGCATCTGCTGCCTGGAATGGAACCAACCCCTTGATGTTTACCAGAAGCCACTGAGAATAACTCAATCAAGACTGAATCAAGCGAGAACTCACCTGTTCCAGAATCCTGCAATCCAAAATGAGAATTCTGCAGCTGAACGGACAGCATTCCAGGGATCGTCACATCAGAACCTCTGGTTCCTTCCTACACTTTCATTCTAATTGCTCTGGGCCTGACGGAAAGCTTTGCTGAAAACCACAGGGATCCTATTACATTACTACTGTAGCACCTGGAAGAAACCCAAGCAGAAGCAGGATCAGACTTCAGCATTACCAGGCAATGGCAACACAGTGGATTGGGAACACATAGAGGTGCTGACACAGCAGCACACTGTCTGGTACTGAAATCCCATGGGATCGCAATGGATTACCAGTATGCATTAGATTATACAATTTAAATATCATTGTCCACTAATGAAAATGTTAACCACTGTAGGACCACACCAATAGCTGTGAGAGGTGCCACCTGATCATCCGGGGACACTAAAAGATCACTATTTTGAATGTTATACTTCCACACCCATGTAGATTATTGCACCTCAGGGCCAGCACCGTAAATTGAGCACAAGTTAGATAAACCTCCGTCCGATTGCTGTCCTTCTTCAAGGGTAGCGAACGAGACGAGGTAATAACAGCAGATTATTCTTAACCTTGGCGTCCTGGTGAAGATGGACTCTAATCGAAGAGGTGTCCGTGCATTGCAATCGAGGAGACTGGGAGTGAAGGCACGCAGCTTGTGCAAAATCATTGAGGTCCTTTGATTTCTCATTACAGTCCCCACAGAATGTGTCCCGCGGGGTTTTAGAATGGAGATGCCTCTCTAAATGACTTGGTAATTCACTTTAAGCAGGCGTGCTCGGGTGATAGGGGCTGGGAGGAACACACGATGCTGCACTCTCAGACCCATTAGAGGATGAAACCTGAGTCCACACTTCCTCACTCATTACCCGAGTTAATTCATAATTCCATTAAGGGAGGGAGGCTGAAGGAATAAGCAGATAATGAATCCCTTTCTCGCATTGATTTCTTTAATTTCATCCTGGCCCTGGTGGATTCTGTCTGATCCTTCTTCTTATTGTTACACTACAGTAAATCCCCCACACTCTGATCTCAACACTGCGTCTTCATGAATACTCACACAGAGAGGAATGTCACACTTCGGTCTCCATATAGAATCTGGAGATCGTTAACCATCCGACAACTTATCAAACAATGCTTTCTATTTTTTTTTTAAATGTCACCGTGTGAATAGAGGCTTGGTGGTCATTAGTTAAAAAAAGGGGCTTGTTACCAGGAGGTTCAATCCCAGCTCAGCCCCTGACTCACTGTGTGTGACCCTGAGCAAGTCACTTAACCTCTTTGTGCTCCGTCCTTCGGATGAGTAAAACCGAGGTCCTATTGGAAGCAGTGGTGATGCATAGTTCACCCCCTAGTCTCTGTAAGTCACTTGGGATAAAAGCGTCTGCTAAATGATAATAATAATAATAATAATAATAATAATAATAATAATAATAATAATAATAATAATAATAATAATAATAATAGATTAAGTAACTAATAATAATAATAATAATAATAATAATAATAATAATAATAATAATAATAATAATAGATTAAGTAACACATTTGAAACAATCTCGATTTGCTCTGCTTAGTGAAAATTCATTCAGATATTTTTGGAACCTTTTTGGATCCCTTCCTGTCAGGAGCGATGATGCTTGCTCTGCAGATCTGAGTGCATTCTATTCCTTAAATGAGAAGAGGTGAACGGCCTATTTTCCAAATGAGACGTGGGTATCCACGGTTACCCTCGACTACACTACTGACTGAAAGAGAAACCCTGGGTTGCTACACATCTGATAGGAGTTTGAAATGCACAAGAAACTATTTATCTTCGATTTTCACCCCGTCGAGCCAAGACACCCATAACACACATGAAACTGGCCACTTCTATATGCTGGGAGTTTAGAAAAGGCACAATGTCATTTATATACTGCATGTTAAGAGGCTCCACGGTATCTGGGTGTGTCTATGATTTCATTTCCTGTTTCATCACACGTTGTTACCCACTCCCAGGGCAAAGCGGATGTCTCCTTCTGAAGGAAAAAAAAAAAAAAAAGATGGATTTTTTTTTCGCTGGCTTTCCATTCCGCTGTAAAATCCCCTCATGGATCGCGCTCTCCTTATCAAGAGTTTGATCTCCACTTTTATAATTTAAGGTAAACACAGCGTTCCTTGTGTTTTGGAACCAATAGCTCTGCTCATGACCTCCCACTCTGCCAAGAGTTGCCTTTTATATATATATCCAAACATTAAATCACAGTTTTATACCAAAACCTTTAACTTAAACTTCATTTTAATCTCAGAGTCACTCCCGTGTTGTGAAACTGCTCTCCAGTGCCCCAGGGGACAGATTGCAATATTATTTCTCTGTACAATAGGTGCTTGTCAAAGTGTTGATGTTCCCCCAGTGTTCATCAGAGGACAAACCTGCATCTGTGTGCGTCCGTGTGAAGTATGAACACTTTGTTTAGTGCAAATGGGAACCATGCTAATCAGAAACCAGCCTGGAGCACCAGCTCCTCCTGCCAGCGGGTCGGAAAACAAGACTGGAATAAAAGAACCAATGTTAAAAATGTATATCACTACCCTGATTAAAAGAAATAATTAGAAAATTAAAACATACGAGGCATACAAATTTAAATGCAGCTGCTCCTGAGCTGTACAGTGGGAAAGAGGGAAAAGGCATAATTCTTCCCACTGGCTATACGCAGTATGGAAGTGCATGTCAAGGCGCTGGCTATACCCCTTGCAGTATGGAAGTGCATGTCAAGGCACTGGCTATACCCCTTGCAGTATGGAAGTGCATGTCAAGGCACTGGCTATACCCCTTGCAGTATGGAAGTGCATGTCAAGGCACTGGCTATACCCCCTTGTAGTATGGAAGTGCATGTCAAGGCACTGGCTATACCCCTTGCAGTATGGAAGTGCATGTCAAGGCACTGGCTATACCCCTTGCAGTATGGAAGTGCATGTCAAGGCACTGGCTATACCCCTTGCAGTATGGAAGTGCATGTCAAGGCGCTGGCTATACCCCCTTGTAGTATGGAAGTGCATGTCAAGGCGCTGGCTATACCCCCTGCAGTATGGAAGTGCATGTCAAGGCAAGTCTACCGCATGATCCTCAGAGCTCCATGGCTCCCCTTCCCTACCTCATGAGTCACCAGTGACTCACAGGATGGAAATTCCAGCTTGATAAAGGATGTACAGTAACTCTTTCACCCATCATCAGCCCCACACCCCACTCCAAACTACACCCTGTGAATACATACTTGCTTTTCTTAAAACTGTGGAGACATGAACTTGTTAAAAATACCAATGTTTCGGTATGTTTAACATACTTTGTCAAGGGAAATTTGAAATTTGTGAATATATATATATATATATATATATATATATATATATATATATATATATATATATATAGCAAATATGGACTGGAGAGGAGGTGTAATGTGAGAAACTATGGCCCCCGAGGGAAGAACTAGTTACTAATAGAGGACTATATTGCCCGAAGCCCTGGGCATAACTATAGTTCTTCCCGAAGGGCCTTTAGTTTCCCACTATGAGTTTTATGACTCTAAAGAAAGCCCTGTTTTTGAATTCCATAGCAGTTATTAATTTTTTTTTTTGGCAGAGAACTGTCCTCTGACTTTCTCACTGCGGCATAGAATTCTCTGAGGAGTCCGTTGAGTTTGTGAAGGGCGCAGGTTGGATTTGTTTGTATTTCAGGGAGTCTGAAAACACTGAAAGCGCAGTTTTTTATGTCGATTTCAGTGTTTGCAGCATCTTTGTTTTGTAGTATATTTTGTCATTACGTTATACATATTTACTGTTATCTTTTCTTGATGTTTGCAATCATTCTCGGTGGGTCACCCTTGTAAAAGTTTATCACTGTACTTTTGCATGACATTTCTGCAGTTTTCCCATGCTTTTCCCATTGTTATACTATGCATTTACCATAGTTTACTTTGGTTTGCCGTGTTTTCACTATGCTTTGTGACACTTTGCTAGGCTTTTACTAGAGGAAACTTTCACAAGGTCCCTGCTGCGATTGCTCAGACGGCATGTATTCTTGTGATAAGTCTGTGTTAAGGAGCTCAGGAGCTGCTCTCCGGCTCTTGTTGCCTGTCATGGGCATATGTAATATAAGCTAGTGTCTTTGGATTAGTAAGAAGCAGCAGCACCATCTAGTGTACAGCAGTGTATTTCCAGCCAAACTACAGCAATCTCAAACATGCAATCTGAATCTACTTACTCTTTAATCTAGACGTATTGTATATTCCTTTGACTTTACTTCTCTTTAGTAGTGCTATAAAATAAAGCATGACATGCAAAAACTACTTCAATAGATTACAAGGGCATTGAAGCCATGTCTGTCTTTCCTTCCAAAATGATCTTCAACGGCAAGGCAGTGCATGGCTATGCGATGGTTCGTACGAGGCAAGGGTGGCACAAAGGCAGCTACAGAAGAGCTATCGGTAGAACGACACTAGTTTTATTTATTTTTTATAATTGAAAAATGGATTCTCAAGCATCACCAGGTATGTGATGAGTCCTTACTACTCCTTATCAGATTGGGCAATCTGTGGTTTGAAGAAAAGGGTGCGTTTCCCAACACCTACTGTACTGTGTACATCATTTTCACTATTACTGTACAGGCTTGTTCAGTGTAACGTACACCAGCCCTGGTTTGTGCTAGGGGCTCCCATGACAAGCAATACAACCCATTCCATTGGAATATAAAACACTGCGAGTCACTTTTCCTGTAGCTCTGGCAGACACGCATGTTGTGTAATAGGTTTTGGAATGAAGATTTGCAATGCATTGCAGGCTGTTTGCCTGATAGATATATGGTTATCTTTCTTCGCTGCAGCAATATACAAACAATTAGATCTTGGCTAACAGTGCAGTGCGGTGGTGAATTTCTTAACTGGAATGTGCATAATTTTCATTCTGTACTTTTAACCATCCAATTGCACATGTTATTCAGTCACCCAGAAGCCATTGTGAACTGTCCTGCAGATGAAATGAAGCCTTGGGCTCCTGAAGCAGGCGTATTCATGTATTATTATTGCAGCAGCAGCAGCTTCCAGGATGGTAAGTGACATTTCATTTCCCGTTCCCAGTCTGGTGTGTAAGCTCCGGATCACATACCCAACTAGATTCATTGTTCTGGGTCTTGTCTCTAAGATATTGTTTTGAAAAGAATTCAAAGAGCAGACAGGACCCAAGTGCAGACCGAGTTCTGCAAATCCTTTAATTGCACTGGGATCAACGTTTACGACTCTCTCCAAATAATGGAAATCCCTCTTAATTGTTTTTTTCCCTCCCCAATAATAACTTGCAGAGGCCCTGCCAGTTGGCAGATGTGCCAGATTCCATCATTCCTCCTCCTCCCTCCCTCCCTCCATCCATCCAGAAATCACAAGTTTATCCAGAGCACTGGTGAGCGCAGTGTTTTGGCCCTGGGCACATTTGCGCTTTTCTCCTAAGGTCAAGAGCCTCATAACTGTCCTTTAAATAAAATACATTCAAACGCTGATTTCTCAAATGGCACAAAAGCAGAGATTAAGAGCACAGGACAGTCGACGAAGAGGCTTTGGTTCCTCTGCTACTACGTCAGCATTGCAGATTGTCATGAGCCACCACAGACACAGCACTGATTGGCCCACGGGCGCAGGCCACTGAACTAGAGCCACGTTAAGCAACAGGCAATGGAGCCCAATAGATTAACAAAAAGTTGCCCATCCCAACTGTCTACCGTAACAGTCAAGGTCAAGCGAATTTATATATGAAGTCTACGTCTTGAAAAACCATGACATACAGGTTCTGGAGTTTGTTCAGTATTTGTGTTGCAATATGTCTCATGACTTAAAAAAAAAAGAACTCATGGAAATGTAGTCACATGGTTTAGTTTCTATAATGCAACCCCTGTACCTTAATACAATTAAAAATGAACTGACCACTATGGCATTTAAGACCTTGCTGTACCCCACATCTCCTCCTGAAAATCTTATCATGCACAACCATTGTTTTATGCCACTCAACACAAGTTTGTAACCAACTTCTTAACTACAGCACTGTTGATTATTACAACTGTTTATCTTGCCGATTCCTTCCAAGAACTGCATTACATTAAGATCCAACATGAGACACATATGCAACCCATTTGTTTTTGGAAAGTAACCCATATTTTCTGATTCAGCTTTAAGTTTATTTGCTGTGGAACTGACCCACAATTCTGAGTTTTGATTATTTAATAGCCTGCTCTGGCGCTCCCGCAGATTAGGGAGGCAAAAATGGCAGGATCTGTTTCTCCTCATCGCGCTACAGCGGATCCTACTGGCCAGGCGCCTGGTGGGTGGAAGCAGACACCCAGAGGGCTGGAGAGGCCAGGAGCTTGCTGACATCCGCTCCAGAGTCCTGGGTGTAAAAGAGACAATCGGCCCTGGTCATGAGATCGGAGGACGCCCGCTGAACCTTCAGTTTTCTTGAGCCGAGTGGGGAATTGCTGCGAACGTAATTTGACATTCTAAATTGTTATTGTTAGAGGAAGAAGGAAAATAAGTGTTCATTTTACACTCGAAAGAAGGCGCCTCCTTCAATCATATTATTTATTTTAAAAAAACAAAACATAATTAACCTCCCCGCTAGTGGAAAACACAAGCAAGATTATTTTAGAGATAAAACGGGGCTGAGGTATTTAGTGTTCTTCTTTTTAGCGTCTTTTCTGTTACCAGCAACTACTTAAGAATGATGCAGTAATCCCAGTGTGCTTTCAACATCCGCGCTATGAAGATTTCAGCAATGTGTCATTCATTCTTAATGACTTACTGAATACTGCGCCCAATACAATGTGAGGTTTTCTCTGTGCAGTGGGTTGATCTTATTGGAAATTAGATGTTGCATTTCCACTGGGCTATCCAGAGAGAATAATTTATAAGACGCAATAGCAAGCTGGTTCACAGTGCGGCAGTACTGCCCTCTTCTGGTCAAAAAATAAAAGTACAATTTTAGTGGTGCGTTGTTTTGATAATAATGTTTAAAAGCATTTAAAAGGAGGAGATACAGACTCCTCAGGGAATATATTTAAATTTAAATCCATTCCTAGTTTAAATCATCCCCTAAAGGTTTGCTGTATAATCCTTGCACTAGCGTAGATACAAACTGTCTTAATCAGAAGTTGTTATCTCATATTGTGTTCTAGCAGTATTTGCACTTACTGTAAACTACACTGTATTTAAATGTTGTTTTTGCACTGTAACCTTGTCTTGCCCTGCAGCAGCTGCAAGTCGCCTTGGATAAAGGCGTCTTCCAAATAAACTAATAATAATAATTACAGATTATTACTGTATTACCTTTAATAGATTTTTTATTTTAAACTTTATTTAACAAGAGATATTTTAGCAATGTACAAGGTTATGCGAGGATTGTGTAGGTCAGTGTGAGAGTTTAAAGCCTGGGCGCTCCCGATATCCTCCAGCCTTCCTTCTTCCCAACCTTGGTAAGGGCTGCTAGTGCACCCAGTCCCAGGCAGGCTGTGGTGCCAGTCATGTAGCTGTGAGCTGCAGACACAAGAAATACATTCAAAGTTTTATAGAGATTAATGCAGAGTTAATGAAAAGACTATAAAACTATGACTGAGTGCAGCTGTGCAAAGCATGCGCTTATCTGGCTGCTAGCAGGGAAAGAATGTTTTATTGCCTAAGAGTCTCAGTAAAACTGACAGGCACTTGGAGGTGCATTTGAGAAGCATCAAGATCCTCCATAAACACGTCATGCCCGATGCTTCTTCCACAAACTGGTAACTGATATCATTGCTTAATAACTAACTCATTATCGTGTTTCCTTACACTAGCAGGCTGTAGTGCGTTTACCTAGCTTCAATCTCCAACCATAACACACAGTTTTCTGTCCAAAGCAGAGACGAAAGTCAAGAGCTGGACAGAGTTTGGATGGGAGGAGAAAGGCGAACCCGACTGATTTACTTACTCCGGACTCCAAGAAAGATCCCAGACGCACAGCCACCGACGAAATAATTCAAGGGGTCATCGGGCGTCTCGCGAGCCTGCGCGCTCAAGCAGGTGGTGATCCCGAAGATCGCCCCCAGAGACGCTGCAGGAGAAATGGCACAGCACGATTCAGGCACGGCATTCCCTTTCGTTCGTTCGGTTTTTATTCGCAGCTGGAGGAGCGCGCAGTGTCGTTTGAATACCGAAGCGCTGCTCCGTCCTGAATTTCAGCGGCACGTCACTGGATTTGAATGGACACAAAGGCACATTCTAGTCCCGGTCAGCACTGAAGTGCGATCACACAGACGTACCTAGATATACCCACCCACACACATAAAGGAAAACCATAGAAAGACTATTCTACAGGTAGAAGCTGAACTTGAAAAATGATGTCATTCCTAAAGCCAGGAAATGGAACTAACCCCCTTGCATTGCAGTTTCAAATAGCTTAATAAGACACATTAGACATTGTACTCCCTCATCCCCAATTAGGCGCACAGTGAAGCCGGCAACAGATCAAAGCCCTATTCAGCCGTTACCATTCCTGTATGTGCACCAAAGACGAGGTGCCGTGTCAGGGAAGAGGAAAGGAGAAAAGGGTCTTCAGGGAAGGAAGGGATGACACTCACCCATAGCGATGGTGCCTGTGGCTGTTCTCTGCACAGCCTGAATGGCAGAGTCGGGCTGGAACGCTGCAATGTGAAAGGCCGAGCCAACCAGCCCTAAGCAGAGACAAAACAACACGAATAAATAACACACAGGGGTGGAAATAAGACCCCCATTGCATGGCAGTTTGCTCCATTTACTGCGAGTTCAATAAGAAGACTCTTGTTACCTTACACTGCGGCTAAACAAGCTCGTAAGAAGTCTTATTGTCATCCCTGACTAAGTACTGGTAAGCGTGTTTGTATCTGTTGAAAACCAGTTATTCGGGTTATAATGTCACAACAACGCAGTCACGGTCAGCCTACTCGGGACAGAGTGGATTTCAAAAGTCTGTTCACGCTATCAAGCTTGCGAGGGTCCGGTACCAAAGTAACACAGCCGCTATTATTATGAACAACCTGCCTTTGCCCGCTCTGGTGTGCAGTCAGAAGCACAACACGGGCCCCGTTTCTACTTTGGCACTGTTGCAATCCCAATGCTTGCGATCGTTTTCAAGATGGGTGAGCCTCACTCACCCACGGCTGTCGCCAGCTTTGTGGTGATCCATGTCTTCTCTACGCAGTCCTTCCCATCCTCCAGATCCCAGTAACCCATCTTGGAACCGAAAACTGCAAGGGCACCGCTACGGGGCACCACTTACCGCGAGATACCGCGAGATCCTGCGGGCTCGTCAAAAACTTTATTAACACATGTCCTGAGAGCAAACACACAGGAGTGTAAACGCGGAACATTTGCCACAAGAGGGGTGTTCGAGCAATGACGTCATCATTTTCGTAACTTTAGTTTGGTTCTAAATATGCATGTGTGTTTGTATGTATATTAAAATATATGTGTATTTGTACAGAAATTAGAAGAGTCCAATAAACACGCCCAGTGATTGCGCATGTGCAGTAGTACAGTGTGCGCACAGTGTTACAGACTTTGACGCTTTTGAGACGTACGGTATCGTGTTTGTCTTGAAAGTTCCAGAAAAAGATTAGGGGAGAAATAAGGTGTTTATAATGTATCACCGGTACTTACAGTCTAAGATCTCAGGCTGTAATTCAACAGTTCCTAACGTTGGAACGGAATGTTTAAAAAAACCGTCATTCCGAATTCTTGCTCCATGGTCTTGGAATAAACTTTAGGAAGAACTGAAACTGGGTGTTCTGGTATCTCTAAAGAGGTTTTAAATAAATAAACATATCCGAGTAGCTGAGACTTTTTTTTTTTGGCAGGTGCTCCTGAATTGTTTTTTTGTGACTTTGTTTGACTTGCATGTGTTTATTTGAATTTGTGTGCGTTTTATGTTGCATTGAATTTAACCCCTAAACCCGTTTTGTAATCAGCCACAATACAATTAGAATCACAAGTCTTAATCCAACATCTAACATCCATCACAAAAAAAAAAACATCAAATGCTTCCCCTCTGTCACAATGTCACAATAACCGGTGTCCTTTCTCTATATTAATGCACTTCTGCGGTGCATCAGGTGACGTTGTTTGCAGTCCAGTTTGTTTACATGATCTGAAATCTAATGCAACCCCTCCTGCCCTCCCCTCCCCAAAACCTGTGTCATTGTGCACGTCAGACGACGCAAATAAAAGGTTTAATGACACCCGCATGCGTGTTAACTCAGCTGTGGCAAGTTTTAATTTTTTTTGCGCAGGCGCAGTGGCACCTCGCTACCACAACACAGTCACACAGCAACGGCAGCTTCCGGTTCCGGTGTTTCGCTCTGTGTTTACAGCTACAGGTTAGCAACTTGAGAGCAAGTTTACAATCGTTAAAAGTTAACCATTAACACTTATCTTGTAATAATTCGCAGAAAGTGAGGCAGCCAGTTTAAAAAAAAGACAACGGGTAATCAATTACGAGGCTGTTACAGTGTTAATTTGGGCTCATTTAACTTGGACATTAATGTAATGCTGACCAGTCACTAGGGTTTGACAACAGCAGGTTGAAATAAATAAACATTAAAAACGGGATCTTAATTATTTAAAAAAAGGCGCGTACATTTTTTTAGCCGTACAAACAAAGCGATATGTTATACGATGCGGTACCTCGTGTACACTGAAGTTACCGACCGTATTCACTCGCACGGTCAGTATAGTCCCTGACTTGAGACTCGTAATTCAGTCCAAGCAGGTGACCCTGTCTCAGTCAAAACAAGACATTTCAGTATGACGCGAAAACTGTGACTAAAGAACTGGAAAGAGAAGCCGGACCGTGCAAGAAGGAACCGGAGGAAGCAGGTCTCATATTCTAGGATAGTCCGCTGGGGCTGCTGACATGTCCGCACCCTCACCGGTCCAAATCAAAGAGGCTAACGCGCACCTCGCCGCGGTGCACCGGCGTGTGTCAGAGCTGGAGCGGCGGCTGGCGGCGGCGGAGAACACGGTGCGGGAACAGGCGGAGAGTCTCATCCGAAAAGATGAGCAGCTGCGGGCCGCCACTCAGGAAATCACAGAGGCCAAGGACAGGTAGACACCCTGGTGTAATCCCGCTCTGTGCTAGAGAAAGGTGCCGGGCACTTTTGACCTGGTTGTTAACCAGCTGTTCATAGTCCTTGATGACCTGACATCAGAAATAATTAAGCTTGTTAGTGTTATTAACAGATGAAACAATATGAACATATATCTCCTTGGTATTATTCTTATTATTATTTTATTATTATTTATTTCTTAGCAGACGCTCTTATCCAGGGCTACTTACAATTGTTACAAGATATCACATTATTTTTACATACAATTACCCATTTATACAGTTGGGTTTTTTACTGGAGCAATCTAGGTAAAGTACCTTGCTCAAGGGTACAACAGCAGTATCCCCCACTGGGGATTGAACCCACGACCCTCTGGTCAAGAGTCCAGAGCCCTTACCACTACTCCACACTGCTGCCCCCAATTCTGATTGCTGCGTGGGTTATGAAACTACTTACAGCTACAGAATCAGTAGAACTGGTAATCAAAACATTGACAACTAACAGAAGAAAAAACGCTTCATCTTAAATTTTGGCAAAGAGCCAGCAGATTTAACATGATAAAGTAAAGCATTTTTTTAAGCGGGGTGAAAGATATGCAAATGAGCGAGTATTAAATTAAGCTCTGAATCCAATTACACTGGGAAGGACGCGAGCAACCGTTTAATAGCAGAGCAGCGCTAGCACGAACACGTGATTCATTCACATGCGGGTGACTTCTCATTTGATGGGTCTGTTCTGATCGCGAATCGACATGCAGTAGATTGAGATGCAAAGAGAATGCATTTACAGTTTGTAAAGATTTTTCAATTGTCCAAAATCAAAATGAAGCCAATCTAGTGCCAAAATCCATAACCACAAAATCTATTACTCAATAAGAATTTCTTTATTTTTGTTTCCAAGGGAAATCACTTTCTTGCATGAAAAGCTGTGCAGCTCAGAGGAGACTATTCAGAAGTTCCAGTGCATCATCAAAGAGAAAGACGGTTTGATCTTGCAGCTGAGACACAGGAGCCAGATACTGAACAACATCTGCAAGAGCCGCCCCCTGCTGGACAGCATGCTCTCCTACATCGCGGAGGCTGAGCGGCTGGGCTCAGTGGCTGGGGGAGGGGACACAGTGATGAGCATGTCTATTGCGGATGAGCTGGCTCATTCAAACTGTAGCTCCAACAGACTTGTGAACCACAAGGATTTCTCACTCAGCGAGGATGACATTGACGAGCAGGACCTGGACGAAACCATGTTTGGGACAACTGTATAGAGTTGAGCAGGCAAGTGAGCAGCTGCTACCACCGGTCATGTATAGCTGTAATCAAAGGATTGCATCACCTTGAATTCTAGGACGTAATTAAAAAACAAAAAAAAACAAAAACAAGTATAGGAACATAATTTAGATCTTTTATTTATCATGTAATCAAATAAACTATACAATTATATTGCAAAAGTCTACCGGAAGCCATAATAGTAGTACAGTATTTCTAGACTTTGAAATGTCACTTTTTTTTTCGTTAAGAATATGTAAGTGCAACATGACTCAGCAGGTTTCATTCGGCTTGATGAAGCAAAATTCATTCATTCTAGAGGGGTGATGCAGAACCTTTGGCCAGAGCTGTAGGGGCTTTGGTACATTCCAACAGCTTCTCTTGAACGGACGCTTAGGGCCAAAAGGTAAGACTCCTGAATGGCCCTGGTCTGTGGCCCATAAGTGCAGTCCAAGGCACACACAGCGGGCAACAGTGTGCTTGCAATGGGCTGCGGCCCGTGCGCGGGAGAAAACTGCCAGCTGCACGCAGCTAGACCAACATCTCAAGAGAAAACAAAAGAAGTAGTCTGCTGTAAGATTCTGTCTTTCAGGTTTTTTTTTTTTGTATCTAGTTCTAGCACACAAAGAAAGTTGCAATTACTGTATATAAATATAAATATCTATATTTTAATACATTTTTTTTAAAAGCTTTGTTTGTTCCACTTAAAGGGGACTTTTCAATTGTGGTGCATTCTGTAGCAATGTGGCTGCAGAAATCTGTGTCGTTACAGCAATACCATTGGTTTTTTTTTTTTTCACTTTGTTTATGTGAAGCTGGCCCTGCGTATCTTTATCCATACCACAGGCTGTTATAACTGATCATTGAAAGCAGTTTTCTTTTTTATCTTTTAAATTGGTAAACTTCAGATCTAGGTCTTAAAAGCACTTGTTTGGTTATAGGGATTGGGTAAAGTAAACTATGTGGTTATTTTTTTTAAATAGTTAAATCTATATTTTTGTTTTAATTTCTTTTTTTTCTGGGTAATTTATAAATATACTACTTTGGGGGGAAACTTGCACCAATGTGCACCATTTTTGAAAATTCATATATATATATATATATATATATATATATATATATATATATATATATATATATTATAATTTAAAGGGTACTATTTTTTTGTATAATATTTATGCTAACAGCAGTTATTGGGGAGATATATATATATATATATATGTGTGTGTGTGTGTGTGTGCACTAAATCTTCTTGCATATTGGGTACCATTGACCACTATTCCAATATTTAGCATTTTGACAAAACAGAACTAAAGCCTGCTGTTGTGCAACTCTCAGCTCAAACACCTCTTACTTTGGTGCTGATTATGAAGGTAATGTCAGTTTAGTACATACATACATACAACAAGTTCACTTGTGTCTAGCGTTCAATGTGTTTATGTGCTTCATAAAAAACAAAAAGCACATTGCCTTCCTAAAGCACTGGTTTTCAACTCTTAACCTTCAGGGACCCCAGTACCAAATATTTAATATTTATCAGCTTTCCCGTCTGTAACTAGAGATTACTGTATGATCTTTTATGACTAAATTAAAAAGAAACTGCAGAAACAGTAAACTCAAAACGGTACTACAAGAGATCTACATAACATTTTGTATAATGTTCTGGTTTTAATAACAGATCACGGTTCGGGGTGCATGAGGGGCAGATTTGAGAACCTGTGTTCAGCACAGATTGTCTAGTTGCTTCAGTGAAGCAGAAACTATGCAACTTGTACCTTTTGACTTTAGTCTGTCTTTTAGTATGTTGCTTCAGGTTTAGTGATTCCGTTTCTCAAATAGAGAAGCAAAAGGGTAACCCGCGTTAACCCGAGGGGTCTCGCTTCGATATCTGGGGTCCCTTTCTAATTCCTGCCCTTCTGGTAGCCTTAAATTGCACCTTTAATGTTTGAAACCTGGGTCACCATTTTTGATTCCGTTCACGGTCACCAAAAACCTGTCCATTCCGCTCTTCAGAGCAACACTGCTAGATTCTAGGATTGTTGTTTAAGCTGTGAATGATTTGCACATCGAATGTTATGATTTCATTTTGAATGAACATCTTGTCTCATTGTCAGAGGGCGGCACCTCGTACATTCTGCATGCTCTGCTGCAAACATAACGAAAGCTGGTCTTTAAAAATGTAATTTTACTGAAAGCAGTCACATTGCTTTGCATCACAACTCCTCATGCACCGGTATTGCATTGAAATAACCCCTTCTCGTTTAGACCCCAGCGAGAGTGTTTGTGAGAATGGACTTGAACAGCAGGGACACACTCTTATCTTCAGTCTACTAAACGCTCCGCACTTATCCATTATAAACCGCATATATAAGATGTAATCAGTGTAGTACAGCAGTGTTCTTTTGTAATTTCAAGAAACACTTCACGCATTAACCATCTATAAAGGAGTATTATTGTATTGTATATTTAAGGTGGCCTATACCGACCAAGGAAGCAAGAAATATTACACATACAGGTCTGAATGCAAACGGTTCACTTGCTTGAGCTTTAATCATGTATGTAGATGCCTTTAAATGTACCAGGCATTGCCTTAGTAACTGGACTGTAGTTGGAAACCATGCAAGAGTGTAGACTGGTAGCCGACAGTACCTCAGACTGCAGTCCATGTGTTAGACAGCAGAATGAAGCAATGCACAAGGTGTTCGGTGGTAGAGGTGTATTATACTTAGGAAGGCACTTCTGGGATATTGTAGAAATGCTCTTGCTGAAAGTAGGTTCTTTTAAGTGACAAGCTTGTTTCAGTAAACACGTATAGGATGCAATAGATAGTTTTCTCGTCTTGAATGTTTCGTAGAATAAGATAAAACACCAAATATTTTTCAGCAACTGCAGATTTTGAACATGCATTGTGTTCCACATTAGTAGCCTGGACCATGTTGTGTTCCGTCATCGCACATACCAGGGCTGGCCTATTGGACCAAGATACATATTTTAACATGACAATAAACAAACCTGATGCTTTAATAATCTTGCCTGTTTGGGGAGGGGGGGAGGGGGGGGGGGGTCATAATGTGTAAGTGTATCCAAATATTGGCTTCAATAAAATACATATATACATATGATCTCTCTCTGCTTTTTTAATCCTTTAAAATTACTTTACCCAAGTTCAGAAATAGTTTGTGGAACTGGAAACCAGATGCTGCCTTTAAATCAGAAACGATTCTTTCCGTTTTAAGAATAAAAGCTTTAGTATCTGTGCCCTACAACATCGCAGCAACAAAGACATTGCAGATTTGCACAGAAAAAAAAAATGATGCCAACTTTCTTATTCTTGCAATGAGGTGCACAAAACGAGGTTTACTGACAGGTTGGATCTGGTCATCCAAATTGTCCGTTTACGCCTCGTGATTCTTGAGTCACTCTCAAAATGTATTTTAAGAAGAAACCATTTGAACAACTGCTCCATTCCTGGTGTACCTTACAGGGTTAATGCATTACAAAAAGCAGGACTGGGGTTTAACTGTTCCTGTACCATCTCTTGCATAGACTTAATTCACTCAGACTCAAACCACTGATCTTAAAGCAAAGCTAGTAAACCACTCTAGTTTTCTGTTCTTGCTACATTATACCCAGAGTACACAAAAATATTACTTGTACATCTTTATTTATTCATCATGAAGCATGTAGGAAGTCAAAGTTACAAAAATGCACAACACAATTTACTACAAAAAAACACTTTGCTCTTGTAGGCATATATATTGCAATTTAGAACAAAGGTATATTTTTTCAAACCAGGACAGACACACAACACTAACAGCATTGGCTAGAACAAGTACTAAACTTTTTGGATAAAAATGTACTGGGGAGAAAAAAAACAAAAAAACAAAAAACGATAAAGAAACATCACCACTCCTCCTATGCGATCCTAGTCCAGGAAAACAAGTCCCTTAGCAAGTGCTACCCAAACAATAATGAGCTTTCATAGATTGCAGTCAAACCTCTACAGGAGGAACACCAATTTATATAGTGACCACTATAATTAATCCCTATGCAGCTATAAATAATTTTATTAAAACAGATTTATATGGAGATAACCTGACAACTTTGGACCTTAGTGCAAACATAATTTTTCCACCCCCATGTGGGGGAAAAAATATCCCGCAACTTGAAATGTGTAAACTGGAGTTCGACTCGTGGACAAACTGGATTCCTTTTTAGTATAAACACAGCCTTAATGTCTCAGCATCAGTTTTCCCCGGCCGATGCAGTTAAAGAAGCCTTTGGTGCCGTCAGGGCCACGTGGCTGGCGGATCAGCGCCGAGGACGGCACAGTCGACTCCACAGCTTTCTTCCCCAGGCTGGACACCAGAACCACCTTCTCCGAAACGAAGGCTTGGGCAGCTGCCATTTTACGCCGCTGAACCCAGGGGCTGCCCATCAGGATCCCGCTGTCCGAGGAGACGTCCACCGACCTCCGGGAGCCTTCAGGACTCGATCCGGACACTAGTGAGGGGCTGCTGAGCTCGGGAGCAGCCAGGGGGGAGGGGCAGTGCCCGCTGGCGAACAGCTTGCGCGGGAGAACGGGGCTGCCAAGAGAGTCGGCGGCCAGGGGGCTGCTGAAGGAATTTGGCCGGAAGGCGGGTGCCACCCTGGGGCTCGCGAGGGGGCTGCCGTAGAGAGCCTGGGGGCGGGCGACCCTGCGGACTGGGACGGGCGAGGCAGGGGCAAAATCTGACTCTGAGGAGCTGTACAGCGAGGAGTCCTCCAGGGCATAGGGGAAGCGCTTGGACTTGCGGGTGGGCTTCTTGGGGGGCTTGCTCTCGCTGGTCTCGTCCAGATCTTCAGACTCCTCGGGGTCCAGGACGTAGTTCTTCTTCCTGATGCCCCGGCCTCCCAGGAGGACCACCTTTATGCCTTCCCTGCCGGCCACGCACTGCTGGGCCCTCAGCCCTTCATAAGCCTTCCGGGATCCATCGAGGAACTCGTACTCCACCAGGGCACAGACCTTGCTGCTCAGCTCCGGGTACTTGAAGGCGTGCCTCTTGAGCTCAGAAGGCAGTTCTTTGCCGGGCCGGAGGATGCGCAGGGAGCTGATGGTGCCGTGAGCCCCGAAGACTCCCATCGCCGTCTCCATCAAGTTGCGCTGGCCTGGGTCTGGCGAGCTCCCCGGAGCCTGGGGCTCGCCTGGCAGGTTCCAGGCCAGCAGCAGCTTGCTGGGGGGGATGCCGATGAGAGACTCCGAGACTGGCTTCCTCCGCCGAACCTTCGTCCCTTCTTCGTTGACCACCAGGGCCTCGGAGAAGCGGAGAGCGTGCAAAGTGGTCTGCCAGTCTCTAGTTAAGTATCGTACCTGCAAAAGGGAGAGCGAGCACAATGCAGCACACTTCTCAAAGCTTCCTAGATTTCAGAAAGGAATTACGCCACATATGCAACAATTGCAGCAGATTACATTTTAGAGAGAACAGCAGCATTGGGCACCACAGCCGTCAATGTAAATTTTTTCCACTGGCCCAAACTGTTCTCAAGAACGGGGTTCTGTGAGGATGTACTGTAGGTCTAGTGCAAAACCTCTTACTCAAACTGCTGCAGGCTCATGGAAAACGTTTGAACAGGGCAGTTTGGCTAAAGGAGGTTCTACTATATTTGTGCTTCATTCCTCGTACCTTCTTGAAGGAGGTGAGCAGCTTGATGCTGACGTAGCCCATCCTGTTCCTCCGCACGTGTTTCAGGAGGAAGGCGTCTTCGGCCAGGCTCTCGTCCGACAGGTAGCTCTCCACCTGGGTGTGGATCCTCCTGATCAGCTCTGAGTCCGGGGGCCTCCACTCCCTGCCCTCGGAAGAATCCTCTTCGAACGTCTCATTGAGCTCACAGGAACTCCTGCCCAAGGAGTCAGACATGCTGCCATGACCCACACGCACCAGGCACAAAGTTACCTACGTAAACTGTCAAATCGACTCTACAGTAAAAATACAATCCCTTGGCATCTACTGAGGACACTGTCCCACTCTACTCCAGCAACCCAGTTGGTTTATACTTATAGAAATTCTCCTCTCATCGCAACTTCTATAGTTTTTGGTGGGGGATCACATTTACTTAAGTTTAACTTGGTTTTTTAAACCCCATAACTCCACTAACACCTACATTTATTATAATAATAATAATAATAATAATAATAATAATACACATTATACAGTCCTAACTAGAGATATCAAATCACCCACCGCTCACCCCTCACAGAAGCTGTCCTCTGCCGATAGTCTGCATGTTCTCAGTGCCGGGGAGTCAGTGGGCGCTCGGGCCTGGAGGAGAGAACCGAGGGGCAGGGACCCCAGAGCAGAAAGCGCCGAGGAATCAGGGGAGGACATGAGGGCTGCCAAAGCCCAGGACAGCACAGCGAACAACTGGAGCAAAGTTGTGAAGAGCAGTTTATTAATATTATTATATAGTACCAAATATATTACTCCATACTGACCTCTCTTGCATACTTCATGGGCACTTTCCTACAATTACAACACAGTATTTGGTCACTGTAGGTTTTGAAATGATTATTGTGCGCTGTATATCACGCACACGCATGCACGCACGCACGCACGCACGAATAGACACAGACATTGACACCAACACCAATCAAGTGCTTATTTAATTAGTCTGAATACAGAAAACAGAATAAAAAACGCACTGGAGTGAAACAGCATTTACATTACTAAAATGCTTTATTGAAAAATCCTGCTATCAAAATAAATTAGACTAGAATAAAAACAAAGTTTCCATATAACACACAAGCATGTTTTTCTGCAAGCTTAATTCATGAAGATACGAAATTAGTTAAAGATGCGCTTGCGATTTTATTATTATTATTAAAAACACGGGTATGAATAATGTTGCAGATCAAGACGATGTCTATTTACACACAGCATCGTTAATAATCCCAATCACGCATTCCAACTCCATTGCTTATGCAGGCAAAACAAACTCCAACCCTATTTCAAACCCGATTCACCTCAACTTCACGCGGCAGGACCTTCACCACAGAACGAAAATACATTCAGTTAAAAACAGGCGCATTGCACAAACTACACATTGAAAGTCCCGCATAATAAATGAGACAAACTTGAGAAAACATCGACTGCTGCTTATAAATGCAATAACTTACCAAGGTAAATATATATTTGTCTCTCTCCACATTAGTCTATTCGGTGTGCAATGATGAGTTTTCAAATCTTACACAGCACTTGTTTTGACGTCATAAAGGAAAATACAAGATTAATTGAATGATTGCATCAATTATCAATCAACAACGAATCAACCTCTTAATTGCTGTAAAATGTGCCGTGTATATATATATCTTTAAATTACATGCAGTGGTGACACGTCTTACGTGGTAGCACTGCATGTACCTTAAAGAACTAGCCAGATTGATTAGCTTTGCATTACATAATCATGTTGTTACAGTTCATGCATCTTCCACCTATTTATTTGCCTGCAGAGAAGCACAGCCGCTCCGCCCGGAATTCTGCAGTTCATAACAGTGGCGTGTTTAAAAAGACGCACAAACTAGTGCATCAGCTTGCTTTAGAAACAGCCAAACAGTCCCAGTGGTAGCAGAAGAAGACATCACAAATGCTGCAGCTTTGTGTATTTACTCAAAAACAGTGCATTATAAAACCCGCCTCCAGTTTCACAACTTAATAATTAGAATGGCGCAAAAGGTACATTGGTTCAAGTGGGCAGTGTGTATCACGTGTGTGTAACTGTGGAGAGTAGGGTATTCATTGCATGTTACTGTGACACTGTTTCTATTCAAAGTGTATCTAAGAGAATGTTTCCTTTTACCTTATCAAGGTGGTGTCAGGAGGCTTGTAGGTAAAGGAGAGAGAGAGAGAGAGAGATTGGAAATGTTATACTTATGAGCCCATGTGAAAATAAAAGTTTATTCTTCAAATACTTTTTTTTTCTTTTTAAGTTCACATTGTTGTATTTTAGAGCAGCAGAGAGCATAGAAACAAAAGCACATGTTTTTTTTTTTACAGGAAACAGGTCAAGTTTAATTGAAAACAAAGCTGCCATCAGATACAGCTGTGTACGCTGTCATTAAGGACACATGAAAGAGCAAACCTCAGAAACTCTACAGTCCGAGTGGTCTGGCTTGGCGTCTCTCCTCAGGGTGGTGGATGTGCAGAATCAGAAGCCAGGGATATTCCACACACCACGCTGCTGCTTACTGTTTCTAACCCTTTCATATCTGGAATGGAATGGGCTTCCAGGCCACGTCTTTGTTCCAACCACGTTCTTCATTGTGAAATTAAACCCCTCCACATCCACATCCCAAAGCTTATTATTAATTCAATTCTAGTCATGTTTTTTTTTTTAATAGGCTGTTTTTAATTGTTCTAGTTTTACAAACTAGCGTTTCATCTTTTACAATTAAAACACATTTTTTATCTTTTTTTTTAAATGTCTGTTTGATTACATTTTGTATCGGGTTGTTTTAAATTGAATGGTTTAACGGTGTGTGCGTGTGTGTGTGCGTGTGCGTGTGCGTGCCTGCGTGCGTGCGTGAAGCTCTTTGGGATCCTTGTGATGAAAAGCGTTATAGAAATCTGAACTGTAGTTGCTGTTATTTCACATCATTGTAGAACCGGAGTTGCCCATCCATTGCCTTGTATGCTTTGTCGTGAGAGCTCCCGGCAGGTCAGCACAGCAGAGCAGAGGCTCGTCTTTGTACGTTAAGGGTTGGGTCTTTTTAGCAGGAACCACGGCAGGTAGAACCCGACCAGCATTATCCCTGCGAAAATGACCAGGAATACGACCAGGGTCAGCGGCGAGTCAAACTTCGCTTCCGGGAAGGCACCGTACACGTACACGCTGAAGGTGACAGACAGCTCACAGAAACTGCGGGAGACAAAGGAGGCGCACTAGCACAGATCCCAGACTTCTATCTGAGTGCTCTGGTGGAAGGGACAAGCATTAGCTATAGCTTACGCTCTCGGGATTCTGTTCATTTGGCTGGTCCAAGGGTTCGAACGCCTCCGGGAGAATTATCTTTTACACATCAACTCTCGAAGACGAGGGACTGTTTCCATCACAGCACGAAGATGGAATCTGATAATCTCTCCTTCTCTGGTTTTAAAGATCATATCAGGGAATTGCTTAGAACCTCCTGCCAATGCTTCTCCCTCAGTCCAGATAAACAAATAGATATGACTGATTTATACTATCCTTAGATCTCTGTAAGCTGCTGATTAAGTTTCAACCACACATGTTTTTATTGTGCTGTTTGTACATTGTGATATTTTTATACATTGCAGTTGTCTTTTTTACTGTGTTCCAGGACCCCCTGGTTAATGAGGCCTCGGTCTCAAAGGGTAACTCTCCTGGTTAAATACATAGAAATAATTCATTATAACTGCAAAATCCACAACAGCAGCAGCCAACCAGGTTAATTTAAGGACTCAAATCTTAATGTTTGTCACTGGTTACAATATCCATTCACAATATATGGTGCAAAAACACACCTTGATAAATCACATCCAAACATATATATAATTGGTACCTGTATGTGGGATCCACCACAATGGCTTTGAAGATATAGAACCCGTTGTAGCTGGGAAACATGACCATGTTCCCAGAACCGGCTTTCAGAACCTCGTATTCCAGCTCCGGTGATGTCAGAGGAGGCCCGGACGGATCTTTACAGCTCACGTAGTTCTGGAACCAAACAAACACCCTGCTGTGAAACCCGAGCCCTGAACCGAAATGAAATAACACCTTGCAGGTTTCACATGCAGCAGCGATGGCCAAGCCTGGCGGATCACAGTGGAAGTGACAACGTGGAGCCTGTTTAGGTGGCAGCTCTTTGATTGCTGTATAGATGCTACAGACTGGCATCGCTTTGGTTTTCACACAAAGAAAGTGTTTCAATGAAACAGAGTCGGGCAGTGGAAGCTGCTGGTGTGTTCTTGTACTGCGCTGTTGAAAGGATCTGACGGCAGCCTCTTTGTTACCTTTCTGTTCCAGGCAGTGTGAGGGTTGGGCCGAGACTGGGTTTTCAGCATTGATCTCCAGGTCTGAGGCTGGGACACGCACCCGGCACTGCGCGCAGACTGCTGGTACTCATAATTGTACATCCCGTGGACTTCGAACATCACAAAGTCCGCTGGGACAAATTCTACAAACGTCTTGCCTTCCCACCTGAAAGAAAAAGACAGCTGTGAGCTCCCCCTGTTCCCCATCCGAGTGTGAAACGCACAGGTCTTCTTGAAAATAAGGCTGTGACGATTGGGGGGCACATTAAACTAGCCGGTGGTCTCTGCAACACAGCAGAGGCGGGACGCGCACCGCCAACCCTGAGCTCCGTAAGCGAGCGTCTTAACCGCAATGCAAAAGAACCGGGCTTCGTCTGGATTCGTGGTTTGAGAGCTTTTAGCCTCACCTCGCCGACGGAGGACAGGACAGAATCTGTAAAGGCACTCAGCACTCCCCATTACCTCTCCATCTTTGATACTGCTAAATGTTATCTGTGCTGCAGTGAGGCAGTTCGTTTTTACTGCACAACGCCTGTAATGGAAATTGATCGGGAGCCTACAGAACGGAGGACGTGGAGGTAATGGAAAAGGGCCTTACAGTTCTAAAAGCGGCAGCCAAGGATTATCGACATAAACCAGCAGGGGGCACTGTAGATCAACAAAGCTGTATAGCACACGGAGGTCTTCTGCAGCTGAATCCTGACGATACAGATACTGGGGGTCATAGGTCTTCCTGCGTAACGACAAAGAGCAATGGCATCATTTGCATACAAATCAAAATGTACTTTCAAAAGAAAACAGTTCTGAACAAAACAAGGCCAGTGATGCTGTTCAGAGAAGCCACTGTGTGGATCTGCTGAACTGACCCCACAGTCTGTGCTGGGTCGACGTGAGCGTTTATTTCATTTTCTTTCAGTACAGGTACCCACTTGGAAATGGTGTAGGTGAAGTTGTTCTGAAGTGTTTCCTGATTAAACTGTCCCTTGGAGCAGACTGTCACATTCCTGATTTGTGTAATGGGAGAAAAAGGGAAAAAGAAGCCATCAGGATATTTCTGGTCTCTTCGTAGTAAAAGCATTATGATATCTATTAAAATAACACACACTCGGATCGTTTTAAACAAGATAGTAGTTTTCTATTGGTTTTTAGCCTGTTTTATGTTAATTTATTAAGGGAAAGGAAAAGAAAAAATCAAACAAAGTGTACCTTAAAACTTTGATGTGTTTGTTTGGCGGACATCCAACATTGATAAATGCGTTCTGAAGTGACAGGAATAAAAGAACATTAACCCTTAAGACACTGTGACCGTTGAGCTGTTTATAAAGTTAAAGGAGAGCCAGCATCTCAATAGGGTCCACCCTGCTTCCTATCTGCAGTGTGGAGCACAGCAACAATACAAATCTCAGATGGGATCCTAATACCTGTAACAAAGGAAGGGCTTTCAGAGAAATCAAGGTCTTTTCAATCGATCTGTGTGGCAACAGGTCTACCTCCACCACTGTTTCCATCACTGTGCATCACAGAGGGAGGTCATTGTGCATTGACGTATCAGACTGTAGCTACAGAGCCTCTTTGGTGTATTACTAGCGTTTCTATGTGACATCCCTAACACTGTGTGCTAAAGCCTGGGTGTCTCTCTGCTTACCAGCGGATGCATGTCCTTGCAGGTAAGGCCTTTATCCAGCACGTCGACCGTGAGGGTGGAAATGCCTCCCTTCAGTAAACTAAACAGAGAGAGAGAGGGGGAGCAGAGTAAATACTCCTACAAGAGACCAGCGCTACTTAATAGTATAGAGGCTTGTACATCCCCTTCGGTCGCACATTTTTTTATTAGGTTTTTTTTTTTTAAACTGTAAAACAGTCTGCGTGTGAACTCTACGGAGTTTGAGAAGTTGCACGCTGAAAAAATAAAATGAGTTCTTAGTTCTAATGTAAAGAGAATCTCTGGCACATTTAGGTTACAAAGGGATCAGTCCTCCGTATCCTTAAACATACTGCATTCTCATCTCTCATTATATTAGACTGGAAATGCTCAAAGTGTTCATTACCTGTGAGAAAAAGTTGGATCAGCCATCTTTGTAATCAGCTGCTGAAGCAATACAATATTCTGCAACAAAAAAAAAAAAAAGTACTTATAAAGGCATTGGAAGAATACGCTGTACCTCAAGGTGTAGTTGTTGATTTGTATTTTAACTTCTTGAAATCAGATTTTAGTCACACGCACACACTTTTCTTCTGGCTCAAGGAAGTGTGCAGCTTCGCAGTTTAACAGCAACAGAACAGAGGGAGGCTCTTCCACTAGCTTAACAGCCCCCCTCTTCTCTAAACAGTAGGAACGTGACACTCTTACCAGCTTGTATTTCTTGTCTCCCTCGGAAGTTAAGCCGTCGATGTATGAAACAGCTTGGAAAGCCAGTAAATGTGGGTCTGTCACAGTCACCTATGAATAACACACAGTGGAGCCTGACATTGATGTGATGCAGCCTTCAGAAATGTCTTTGTCTCGTCAGATGGCTTGCATCAGACGTCATGTGTTGTCAGCCACTCACCAAAGGAAATATCTCAGCAGACGCCTTGGGTACGTAAACTGCAGACAGTTGCAAAGACTGGCTCATGTCAATGTAATACACACGCTGATCAAATTCACTGGACATCAGCTCCACCTGGAAGTGAAACGATATCTGCATATGTCAAAGAGAGTTCGGAATGGAATCAGCAGAACCAGCACAGACAGGAATGCTACCTAGAATTACCAGAAACACAAGCGTAATATAGAGGTGTGGGAAAATACATGGTAAACCGCACAGTTACACTGCAGATGGATCACAATCCGTTTTTTATAACGGACTGCACAGAAGAAAAGACCGCTGTGTGTGTGCGTTTCTCTTCGTGAGTCCCGCGTTATTCTCATTGAAATCAATCAGAATGCACACTCTTCTGTTTCTCTTGTCCCGGGAGCCCTCTCTGCAGCACTCACCGGACAGGTGGCTAGAGGAGGCGTGACGCTCATGAGCGCCTGCTGAATGATGACGAGGCAGTGCAGGAAATCCACACAGCCTGCAGCTGGATCTTCAACAGGAAGGATCACGACCAGCTCTCCAAATGTGTTGAACCTCATTCCCATCCCAGCAGAAATGTCACTTATGGTTTTAAACTAGGAAAAGAGGACGGTTTTGATTTATACAGATTTCTATGTATGTACAGATACATATACATATAAAGCATTGTATACTGTCTGCTATCCACCCAATGAGAGGCTTTGAGAAAATATGTGTTTTATAATATATAGTTAATTAAACAGTCTATCTAATTTTAATGTTACATCATGTCCATCTGATATGGAGAACTTTCAGATGGTTGTATCACATCAATATGAGGGTCTAATATGCATACTGTATATCTAAACCTCAGTGTTCACAGCTTGTTCCTCTTGCATCAGCTCTTGTGCCCTTACCTCAACGATGACAGGTTCCATGCTGAGCCTCCCATAGAAGAGACGCTTATCACTGGTTAGTACAGCAATCTCACTGCTGCCTGCTTTAGTGAAGCAAAAAAAATAAAAATTAAATAAAGAATTGTCAGCTTGAAAAGGTTCAATGCCCTGGTTTGATTTGCTGAGTGCACTGCCCAGCTGAGCGCTCACACAGCGTTCTAATCAAAGTGCCCTAGAGCTCTGCTAGTGAAGCCATACTTGGACATACTTGTGGCAATACCATGGAGGGTGACAGCAGGCCCTGGGAATTCGTTATTCCCAATCACAGCAATGGGCTGCGTGACTTGCCCTGAGAAAAAAAAAGCAAAAGATAAATTGTTCAGCAAGAGACAAACTTCAAACACGCAATCATAAACACTGCTGTAAAAATAAAGGGACTGATCCCTAGCCTCTCTGGCTGTGGGTTCGAATCCTGAAAGCCTGTAATGGTTGACCTCTTCCACGTGGTGGCAGCGGTGGGATTTGAAATGATCGAATCAGATCTGAATACTGCTGTTTGAATCATTAAAGGGGTGTTAGTGAAACCCAACAATTGTAACAGTGTGTGCAAGTCTTGTGAGTATTTAAAAGTCATTAAAAGCCAGGCTTGGTAATATTTTAAATACAATGGCTGTATTTATATGTGCCACTGTTTAGATAGACCCCAGGGTGTAACACTGCTTGTTGGGAATAAGCCTCTATTCATGCAGTTACCCCTTTGAGGTACAAGGGGCATGTGCGACTCACAAATACAAAGGAGGCTAACTTTCTTAATGTTGCACGAAACAGGGTTTAAAATGCACTGATCAGGTCATCCAAATGGTCAGTTTCCTCCTCGTGACACTCGAGTCCCTCTCAAATGCATTTTAAGAAGAAGCCTGTTTGAACAGCAAGCGCTCGATTCCTCACGTCCCTGAAGGGGGTTCATGAAGCTCTGATCTGTGATGGAGTGGGGGCTCACCGTCGTTTGGAGAGAAGAGCAGTGAGTGCTCTGTCCAGATCACCAGACTCCCTTTCATCCCTGCCGGCTGGATCACTGACAGCACAGCCAAGGACTCCTTCAGAGGGAACACTTTGGAAGTCAAATTCAAATCCGACGTCCAGTAGCTGAAGTATGCCTAAGAAAACAGAAAACAGACCAGTGGTAAAATAACAGGGTCGCTATTTTTTTAATTTATTTTTTTACTGTGCCTTGATAATTAGCAATGAATTATTACATGAAGTAAGGTCCCAATGTATAATCACATGTTCTGGTTCTTATTGACCTTTCATTCCTACGTTAGCTGGAAACTTTAGCTTAACCCCTTCAGGAACACAAGGACTTGAACTGTGGTTCCAATGGTTTCTTCTTACAATACATTTGAGAGCGACTCAGGTGTAACAAGGAGGAAACTGACCATTTGGATACAAAACCAATTTTAAACCTGTTGTATGGCGCTATACACAACTCCCACCACATGGTGGCAGCAGTGAGATTCCTCACTAAACCATATGTGTAATCCGAATACCTTTGTGTCTAAGTTTCTTTCTGTGGTGCTATACCTCCCTGATTGGCCACTGCTATGAATTGATAATATTGTGGTGGAGCTCACCATATCATCAGAGTTTTTGAGCAGCACAGATAAAGTTGATAACGTTGGCATGTTAAAGACTCCTCCAACATCTCCCTGTACGACAAAGAAACACAAGTGTATTCATGTCTCCCAAAATCATGTTCAAATGACCACATTTTACCAAATCTCTTTATTTACCCAGGATGAGGTGTTTATAAGGGGGTCCTGGCAGGAGAAAGCAGCAAGAAATAACTTTATAAAATCAACAGCAAAAAAAAAAGAGAGACAAATCATTCAAACAGGACAAAAACACTGAAAACAATCATAAAAACAGTGATACGAAACAAAAGGACAAAAATAGAACAATTTCAACTGACATGAGCCTGGTCAGTCAGTATTTACAGGATTTGCAACCCTGGTCAGATTTAAAATAATATTTATGAGTGATTTAAAAGGTATAGTGAAGAGGCTGTTTTTAGATGAGATGCATGATATACAAAGGCACGCTGGCCCATATTAGATCTACATTGAGTTATAAGGGTTTTTTTTAATAGATTTTTTTTTTTATCTCAATCTTAAAATTCTTGGTGATGCAAAACATCTGGCCACAGCTGTACACCTTACAAACTAAACACAAACAAGGACAGTGTGCAGAATGCAGCTTACCTTTAAATGTGAAGGCAATGTGAACTTTGTAAAGGTGTAGCCCCCATCAGAAGAGAAGAATATTCTCGTGCTGGAGACAGGATCTCCTCGGTTGTATGCAAGAACCGTGGAACTCACTGCCTACCAACACAGCATTACAAAATGAAACATTTTCAACTCACAGTACACCTGAAGGATCAGAGCTTCTAATGTATACTATCTTCCTAACTAAAGCTGATGTCTCTGAGTATTGTTTAAATGCACACTTAATTAGCACTAGTAAACTTGTTGGATATGTACCAGTTCCTTATTCCAAGGGGAAACTGGGAACGCACTGACACATTCAAGAACAATCTGACAATGACCAGTCCCAGCCCATCGTCTCCAGTAGCATTTCCAGAACTCTATGATATGTGCTCAATTGTGTTTATTTCAGTTCCAGATCCATATCTTGCATAATTTGGATCCTTGTTATTTTGAAACATAAAGGCTTATCTGCAGTCACTGATCCCTACCATACAAGAAGGGTCCTCACTGAAACAGCACTGATTTGAAGAGATCTCTGTCACCATGGACTCCACACCTAAAACAGCATGACATATGCATTCACGTTGCATTGAAATGAACCCAGCTTTAGAGGCAGTTTGGTTTCCCCCTCCCATTTGCTGTACCTTTAGCTGCTCTCCAGGTGAAGTCTTCTGTATTGTACAGATAAACCCGGCCATTGATGGCCATCACAACGTGCTGCAGCACGAACTCTGCAGATGTCACATGAGCAAGCAGACCCTGTAAGAGAGACAGTGATGATCTGAGGGTCTGTACCGAAGATCAGGTTAGGCTTTCCTAATCTTGAGTCCAAATGAAACGCTCTCAGTATTTAGAGTGTGAAATGATCAGACTTTGACTCACAGCACTTACCTCATAGTCGACAGGAAAATATATGGGACAGTGAGATCCCTCAAACCCATGTGCTGTTAGGAAAAGCTTGCTTCTGTAAAAGAACATTTCGATTCAGAGTTTGGAACATGCGACTGGCACATGAAGAGAACGTTAAACCTGCATTGCGCAGCACTACGGATTGGAACAGAAAAGTGCCACAGCATTGTAATCAGCTCTTTGAGCAAAATCAAAGACTTTGCAACAGCTAGACACTGTTGTCTCCCTCGTGCATGAGTGACTGAAGAAGGCTTGGGCATTGGAGTTATGCAGGGACTGGGTTGCAAACACATGCAGCGTTTAACTAAGGGCAACAGAGAAACTAGGGTCTGAGTGCAAAGCTGTTTTCAACAGGCAACGCTTTGGTCATTTTCCAATCAGATGCTTACAGGTACTGGCTGGATCACTCTGCTAGACCTCACAGTATGCTACAGCCTACCCCATGTACAACGCCACACTGCTGATGCAATCATTTTCAACAATGACTGTTCTGCTCTCCGAAAACTTCAGGGGCACCTGTGTTAACACAGAAAGATGCACAAGTCAGTGCGTGTAGCCTGAGCTATCGCACAGACACTTAATACAGGATCTGCCTCACACATCAGATTGTATCATATTTGAGCTCTGTTTTTTTTATTTTTAAATACTCTACGTTTTGGGAGATGCTGTACATCATTTACAAGGATAAGTTATTATAGGCGGTCCACTGCAAACATTGCACCCCCATTCATATGCATTTCATTAACATGTGAGGCAGTATTGTTTCATGATAAATTATTTTAAAAAAACGAATCACCATGTTCATTGATGGTCCGTCAAAGTGATCCTGCAGTGTGTAGGCAAGCCAATGTCTGCTGTGAAAAGAGTGTACAAATTATTACTATTATTATTATTATTATTATTATTATTATTATTATTATTATTATTATTGCAGGTTATATTTCATAGAAGAGCATGAAGTTTGTTTTAAAACACGTATGTTTGTGAAATGTTATAATATCACAGCAAAGCAGAGTCGCTGTCAGCGTACTCGGGACAGAGTGGATTTGAGAATCCGGTTCACACGATCAAGCTGCGAGGATCCGGTACCAAAGACAGACAGCCGGTACGGTACCGGACAAATCGGTACGGTTGAAGGGTATGGATTAATGTGCCGTTTTAAAAAAATATCGTACAAAAATCGTTACCTGCACGCAGAAACAGTTACTGGGCCACAGAGACTCAACCAAATAAAAATAAGGCCTAGTACGAAACCCATATTCGCCATTTTAACTACTATCACGACAAACTGTATTATTTATATATTATCTCTGTTTTAAAAATAAAATAAATAAATATATTTTTAAAAGAATCCTTAACAGAGTTCACAGCGAGGTAACTGACGCCAACATCAGTGTTTTCTTTCTATGTGCCGCAGTCGATGGTTCCCTCTAATGGACAAAATTATACCGCGTTACGAGCTCGGGCGTTTGCTACCGTTGAAGGCGAATCGCAATGCATACATTTCATGTAATTAAATTAAATTAAATTAAATTAAATTAAATTAAATTTAATTTAATTTAATTTAATTTAATTTAATTTCATTTCATTTCATTTCATTTCATTTCATTTAGTAATGGGAGTATATCAATGACCTGGATTAATAGTATTGGGATTATTATTATTATTATTATTATTATTATTATTATTATTATTATTATTATTATTATTATTATTTTAATTAAATACAAGGAATTTGTGTTTTTATTCACTTCAAGGTTACTCCATTGTCAACTAATCTTCCCAGGTCCATGTCTTATCTTGTAACACCCATCAGAGTTGACATTAATCATAATAACTGTAAATATGTGTTGCAGTTTATTTGGCGAGACTGTTTCTCGTGATTGTGTGACTGCGTGCCGCGACTATTCCGTCTCAATTTAATAAAACGTTTAAAACGCCTCCTCTTTAAAAGGCGGGGCCAGAACGCGCGGGGGCGGGGCCTGCGCAGTGACGCAATCAAACACTACCGGAAGATTCCAGCAAGCGAGAAGAGAGTCAACATGGCAGCTTGCATGAGAATGTGGCGCTCCTGCGGGAGCAGCTGCCGAAACGGAGCCCACCTGCTGAAAAACAAGCATTGGGCCGCCACGCCGCTGCCAGCGGGAGAGCTGAACAGCGCCAAGGCGGCGGTCTCGAAACGCGTGTATTCTGTAAGCGGGACCCTCCGTGCCGCATCCTTATGCAATAGCACCTCGGGTATTGCAATGACAGCTGTGGGGCGCACGTCGCATCTGCGCCAATGGGGGCGAGTAGCCAGCGTGTGTAAAGGGGATTTCTTGGTTTCTCCTGCGGATCTCGTTCACTGCAATCAGAGGAGGTACCTGCGGGATTTTGGGAACAGAAACAGCGGAGGCAGTGCTTTCTCCGGGGACGATGGTGCGGAGAGCGGCGGATCGAGCGGAGGGGAGGAGGGGGGAGACGGAGGCGAAGGGGCGGCTCAGTCAATGACAGCCCTCACCACTATGTTGGTGCCGGAGGTGTTCCCGAACGTACCGCTCATCGCTGTCACCAGGAATCCCGTTTTCCCGAGGTTCATCAAAATAATTGAGGCAAGTTAGTTCATTACTTTTTTTTTAATATAAGTTACTCATGCAAACCATTCATACGTTTTATACAAACATGTTACATTGAACAGTACTGGACCCAACTAAAGATTGCGTTCTGTTGCATTTTGAACAAGCTCGGCGCATTCTGCTCTTGTGTAATAATGTTAATCTTGAAACAGTACATTTAAATTCAACAAAATGTATCTCAAAATGTCTTTAAACAAAAAAAGCTGGTAGTTGCGTCTTTACTTCAATCGGGTTTGAAAGCTGACGCGTGATCTAGGTATGTACTTGACATGGCTGTGCTGGGTGAGCGATAACCTTTAACCGTCATGCGTCACGCTTCCGACCCTGGAAGCTTACAGGGTATTTTTACACTTGAATGCGTTTTCTCAGATTTATACTTCGCATTTGCCATGATTTAGTGCTTTACCATACCTTTCAGTTTTACAATGCGTTCCTATGCTTTACCGTGCTTTCTCTGTGCTTTATTACACGTTGCTGTGCTTTTACTATGGGAAGCTTTTATAAGGGGACATATGTTTAAAAAAATACCTCCTTAAAATGTTAATGTAGAAGATAAATTTATTTATTGCAGTAGTTTTGACAACGCACTCGCAGTTTTTGCAAAGTCATGTAGGAAGATTAAGCAAAATGTGCATTGCCAGTGATAACTGAGTACGGTTTAGAAGAGAAAAAAGCCATACTGAGGAAGAGCACTTGTGATTGGTTCATATATAATTGTACTGCATGGTCCAGACGTCTTGCCAGTGGGATCTGGTTGAAGCTGCTGATGCTTATCTGATAGGTTAGCCTCGCCTGTCAGTCCCATTGCATTGAACAGCACTGTTTGTGTTACTGTGGATTTCATCATTCAAGGCTGGTGGAAGGAAACAAGGACATTGCCTGAACTGTCAGCGTTGAAAACGATACTGTGCGAGATATGAACCATTTCACAGGGAGTACAAGCTAGTGTTAATACCAAATCCTACAGCGCCTACATCAGCTGAATGGGATTAGATCTCTAAACCCCTTGTCTGAACAATTGCACACACACACACACACACACACTGTGGGCTCCCAGCAGGCTTTGGAGCAAAACCAGACAAATCCTGCTCGTTTTAAAAGGGTCGTCTCACTGCACTGAGCATTCACTTCAACTCGTTTGTTCCTAATTCAAAATGTGTTGATTTTCCAGGCCTGGCTGGCAGCGGTGTGGTCTGGCACTTTGATCTGAGGCTGGTTGCTTTGTTTCAGTCCTGGTGTTACTCGGAGTTTGAGACACACCTGCGCTTGTTACCTATACACACTGTGGCTAATGAAGCTGGTGTTAAAACCTGGAATGGGTGAAGCTGCTTTCCCTGCAGTACAAGGCAACGGAACCTGCGCTGTAAAATCAGCTGATGTTCTGTTCTGATTTTGTTTTTTTCTTACTCTTCTGATGTCAGGTGAAGAACAAGCAGCTGATGGAGGTGCTGAGAAGGAAGGTGCGCCTCGCTCAGCCCTACGCTGGAGTGTTCCTGAGGAAAGATGACAGGTGAGGGCACAGGCTCCACATAGATCATCACATGTCGTGTTGTTGTGCTGCACACGGTTTGGGAGCGCACAGGGTTACCCTGAGCACCACATGTTCAAAACGAGGGCTCCAGAATGACTCGCTTGCTTGTTTTCTTTCTGCCTGGGTCAGTAACGAATCGGACGTGGTGGAAAGCCTGGAGGACGTTTATCGCACAGGAACGTTCGTGCAGATCCACGAAATGCAGGACCTGGGGGACAAGCTGCGCATGATCGTGATGGGACATCGCAGGTACGGCAGATTTCGGTTATACACAGTATGTCTTCTGCCTAGGGTGTGTGTGTAAGTTTGGGATGAAGGTAAGCGAGTAATAAATAAAAGGTTGCAGATGGGGCTTCATGACAGCGGAAATGATCACGGAAAGCTGATGCGAGCTCCCTCTCTCTCTCCAGGATTCAGATCAATAAGCAGCTGGAGGTGGAGTCTGAGGAGCCGGAGCAGGAAGCAGAGGAGGGCAAGCAGAAGGCGCGCAGGAAGCCCAAACGCCCCAAGAAGGAAGCCCTGGCTGGGGAGGGCATGGAGGAGCGTGTCCAGCAGGTGGAGCTGCTCATCGAGCCCCTCGCTGTCCCCCCCAACGCTTCGGAGGTGCTGATGGTGGAGGTGGAGAACGTGGTACATGAGGACTTCCAGGTCACCGAAGAGGTCAAGGTAACAGAACAGCAACTTTAATGGAGGGCCTTTCATGACTGTAAAATAAAAAAAAAGAGCAATATTAATGTGTGGGTTTTTTTCCCCATCCAAAAGGCGCTGACTGCAGAAATAGTCAAGACTATCCGTGACATCATTGCTTTAAATCCGCTCTACAGGTAACTGTGCTTTTACTACTCAACATGGGAGTAACTGAACTAGGAATCCCTCCTTTCTGAATTGCATTTCAGCTGTCATTTCCAAGCTCTGTACCCTTGAAGTCCTGCACAGTGCTGGCCTGGAGAGATCTAAACCTGTGTTTTCTGCCCTCAGAGAATCAGTGCTTCAGATGATGCAGGCTGGCCACAGAGTTGTGGACAACCCCATCTATCTGAGCGACATGGGGGCCGCCTTGACAGGAGCAGAGTCCCACGAGTTACAGGATGTGCTGGAAGAAACCAATGTGAGTAGAGGCTGGGGGGGAGCCAGATTGATGAATTCTGCTCTTGACTCAATTCCGTTTCTCCTGTAGGGTTGTGGTTCAGTCTCTTACAATTATCATTATCAGTAAAGTATAGACAATTGAAACTGAACCAGATTACATGTATTTGATTCCAAAGCACAAACTAACATGTATTAAACTACACTTTCTCTACTGGGAGGCGATGGTATGTGACTCCTTCAGGGGGTGGATAGATCAGTCCATATATATTCTCTTACCAAAGCTTGATATAATACATCTGTCGAAACCATGAGCTTATAATTCAAACTAGCGCTATAAAACTCTCACTCCAGTTGCTGGTCCACTTGGTGTACGTGATCCTCACTTTTCTCTCCACCCCCTCCAGATTCCTAAGAGGCTGTACAAGGCTTTGTCTCTGCTGAAGAAGGAGTTTGAGCTGAGCAAGCTTCAGCAGCGCCTGGGCAGGGAGGTAGGTATTATTATTTGTTTATTTAGCAGACGCCTTTATCCAAGGCGACTTACAGAGACTCGGGTGTGTGAACTATGCATCAGCTGCAGAGTCACTTACAACTACGTCTCACCCGAAAGACGGAGCACAAGGAGGTGAAGTGACTTGCTCAGGGTCACACAGTGGCTGAGCCGGGATTTGAACCGGAGACCTTCTGGTTACAAGCCCTTTTCTTTAACCACTGGACCACACAGCCTTCTTTAACCACTGGTACACACTCCGTTCACAGTGTTACTGAGCAGGCAGTAGGGATTGAAATGTACGTGTTCCTGCAGTATCTTTTTCAACGTAATCGGGGTTGTTTGGATATTTTTTATGAACTCATCGATTGGTCATAAATCAATTTTGACTTGTTCTTTTCGTTTCACATCCAGTTATGCTTTCCATAAAAAAAAAGTACATGATTTGAACACGCTGCATCAAAGATCGGATTATTTTTACATCCGTTTCTGTTTTTATTTGTCCTGATAATTCACTGTCTCTTTAAAAGGCGGACATAACAAAACTAAATACAATTTAGCATTTGCTGGTAAGCATTTCGATATTGAGGAACATTTAGCTGCATGATAACTCTGGGGGGGGGGGGGGGGCACACGCTATTTATTTTCTGCTTTAATAAAACATTTTAATCGTGTAAAATGAGCTGACCCTCCGAGTGCTTGCGGTGCCCTCAGGTGGAGGAGAAGATCAAGCTGACGCACAGGAAGTACCTCCTGCAGGAGCAGCTGAAGATCATCAAGAAGGAGCTGGGTCTGGAGAAGGAGGACAAGGACGCCATCGAGGAGAAGTTCCGCGAGAGGCTGAAGGAGCGCGTGGTGCCCCGGCACATCATGGAGGTGATCGAAGAGGAGCTCAACAAGCTGAGCCTGCTGGACAACCACTCCTCCGAGTTCAGGTGAGCCCCCCGCCAGCCAGCGCTGCGCACCCGTCAGCGCGGCCCCATTGCCAGGCCTGGTTCCTTCAGATCCATGCAAATATAAACCAGCTATGGTCAAAAGTTTAGCATCACCTAGAATTTTAAGATCAAGACATTGATAAAAAAAAAAAAACTTAGTGGTTTGAAGAGGCTTTCAATTGACACGTCCTCCTTTCACAGCGTGACCCGGAACTACTTGGACTGGCTGACCTCGATGCCCTGGGGGAAGTACAGCGAGGAGAACCTGGAGCTGACGCGGGCGCACGAAGTCCTGGAGGAGGATCATTATGGGATGGAGGAAGTCAAAAAACGCATACTGGTAGGCGACCGCCGATATGTAATAATAGACCTTAAGTGAGAAATCCAAATCTGCGATGTCTTTGCACATTCATGCACAGATACTTTTTAAAGGGAAAGAATTGTTTCTGATTTAATAGCAGCGTCTGGTTTCCAGTTTATACAAAAACTATTTCTGAACTCGAGCAGCCGTTTGTTTTTGTTTTTTTGTGGTGATAATTTAGGACAAGTCTTCAACCCTTTTTAAGGGGGTCCGCTGACAGTGAACCCTCCCGACGCTGTCCTGTTACTCTGAATGTTGGTCTCCCTGCTCCTCAGGAATTCATAGCGGTGAGCCAGCTGCGGGGGTCCACCCAGGGGAAGATCCTGTGTTTCTACGGCCCTCCTGGAGTCGGCAAAACCAGCATCGCCAGGTCCATCGCCAGGGCCCTGAACCGGGAGTACTTCCGCTTCAGCGTGGGCGGCATGACGGACGTGGCCGAGATTAAAGGACACCGGTAGGGCGTGGCTACGTGCCTGTCTAATTATACACCATTAAAGACTTGCGTGTGGGCCTGGGGTTTGTGTTGCTGCGATCCCGACATATCCCAGTTCTGTTCTCGCATTGCAGATTAACACAACACGTCTGGCTGGTTTCACAGACCACTTAATCTTGGTCTACCTTACACTAGATTGTATGCTGTGTGAAACCAGCCTTTCCTGTCCCCACTCCTGCAATATATCCCCCAATGTGGCTGATAAATGCGTTTTTGTAATTACAGGAGAACCTATGTGGGAGCCATGCCAGGGAAAATAATTCAGTGCCTCAAGAAGACCAAGACTGAGAACCCCTTGGTCCTGATCGACGAGGTACTGTATTCAGCCAGAGGAGAGACGCTGTGTTTATTAAAGGGGCTCTTTAACAGAGACTTGAAAGCGTTCCTTTCCTTCATCCTGTTTCCATCGGCAGGTTGATAAAATAGGCCGGGGTTACCAAGGCGACCCCTCCTCGGCCCTTCTGGAGCTGCTGGATCCCGAACAGAACTCCAACTTCCTGGATCATTACCTGGATGTGCCTGTGGATTTATCCAAGGTCAGTGTGTCCGTCCAAGTGGCGGATTTCAAACATGTTCCAACACAATCTGTACGCTGGCCAAAAGTTGTGCATCCCCCTATAGAATTAACTAATTTTGCTTCATAAAGTCGAATTAAACCTGCTGAAATACTGTCAACATATTGAATTACATACCGCTTTGTAATTTTCCATGATTAAAAAGATTTAGCCAAAGCTTTCCCTATATCATTTCCTTTTTAATAATAAGAACCGTTGGTTCTCAGGTGCTGTTTATCTGCACTGCCAATGTGACTGACACCATTCCCGAGCCCCTGAGGGACCGGATGGAGATGATCAACGTTTCGGGATACGTGGCTCAGGAGAAACTGGCCATCGCAGAGGTAACTGTCCTGAGAGACGCTTTCAATGGTTAGAAACTGTAGCGCACAAACCTCTGTAAATGAACCCGAAGTATTCAGACTTCCGCAGTGGCCAGCAGTGGATACGCCCTTTCTTTTAGGTTCTGAAGCTCTGTGCATTTCAATTGTGTGGTTGAATGTTCTGAAGCTCTGTGCATTTCAATGGTGTGGTTGAATGTTCTGAAGCTCTGTGCATTTCAATGGTGTGGTTGAATGTTCTGAAGCTCTGTGCATTTCAATGGTGTGATTTGAGCATTCTGAAGCTCTGTGCATTTCAATGGTGTGGTTGAATGTTCTGAAGCTCTGTGCATTTCAATGGTGTGGTTGAATGTTCTGAAGCTCTGTGCATTTCAATGGTGTGGTTGAATGTTCTGAAGCTCTGTGCATTTCAATGGTGTGGTTGAATGTTCTGAAGCTCTGTGCATTTCAATGGTGTGGTTGAATGTTCTGAAGCTCTGTGCATTTCAATGGTGTGGTTGAATGTTCTGAAGCTCTGTGCATTTCAATGGTGTGGTTTGAGCGCTCTGAAGCTCTGTGCATTTCAATGGTGTGATTTGAGCATTCTGAAGCTCTGTGCATTTCAGTTGTGTGGTTTGAGCGTTCTGAAGCTCTGTGCATTTCAATGGTGTGGTTTGAGCGCTCTGAAGCTCTGTGCATTTCAATGATGTCCTCTGAGCTCCGCCCCTGTGCTTTTGTGTGTCTGTCCAGCGGTACCTGGTCCCTCAGTTGAGGACGCTGTGCGGCCTGGACGAGGAGAAGACGAGCATCACCCCGGAGGCTCTCGCTGTCCTGATCAAGCAGTACTGCCGGGAGAGCGGGGTCAGGAACCTGCAGAAACAAGTGGAGAAGGTGAGGCAGCAGCCCTGACCTGGGCTCAATGACCGCTCATATGTAATTCATAAAGGAGGGCTTCCTAGTCCCCCCAATATTGAGTTTCTCGTTCGGGTTGCTGACAGAGATACGATGTCTCGTTGATCGCAGGTGTTCCGGAAGTCTGCCTACCGCATTGTGAAAGGGGAAGCCTCCTCTGTGCAGGTGACGGCCGACAACCTGGCGGACTTCGTGGGGAAGCCCATCTTCACTGTGGACAGGATGTATGACATCACTCCCCCGGGGGTGGTCATGGGCTTAGCCTGGACTGCCATGGGTAAGAGAGCAGCGTGCTTCTGTGTTAGGGCTTCACCACTGGGGCTCGTGATCACTGCCGTACTGTTTAAAAGGGATGGAAATAAGACTCCCATCGTATAGCAGTTTGATCCATTCCTGGTTTTACTATGAGAAGACACACCTGAGCTTGTTATCAGTATGCTGTGGCTAATCAAGCTCCTAGTAAAAGCTGGGAAGGTGAAAATGCTATGCAATAGGAGTCTTATTTCCGTCCCTGATTTTATAGCTGGGGTAGGCAACTCCAATCCTGCAGTGCCTTTCGCTACAGATTGAATCGGCACAATGTAGATGAAGTACTGTGAGACGGGACGTGCAGTAGATTCAATGAAGCACATGCCTGAACTGGAAGTGAGAAGTATTCCTTGATATTTACAGCAGGATTAGCAAGTGGGCCTCCTGATTTAGATGCTGTAACTGTTCACTCAGGGCAGGTTTACATGCTTTGAGACGGGAGGACATGCAGTAAAAGATCACCAGTAATAGGAGATCACTTTATATGAGGCACAGGACAGTCGGGCAGGACTGGCTTTACCTTATTGTGAGGATCTGACTGTTAAGAGGCAGCAGAGCAGCACAGTTAATACCCCCCCCCCCTCCTCTTTGTTTTGAACAGGCGGCTCAACGCTGTTCATCGAGACCTCGCTGCGCAGGCCAAGGAACAGGAAGGACCCGGAAGGGGCGAAAGAGGGCTCCCTGGAGCTGACGGGCCAGCTGGGGGACGTGATGAAAGAGAGCGCCAAGATCGCCTTCACCTTCGCCAGGGCGTTCCTCATGCAGGAGCAGCCCGACAACGACGTCCTGGTGTCCTCCCACATACACCTGCACGTGCCAGAGGCAAGGGGAGCGATGCGTAGGGGATCGGAGGGCTTGGGGGGTCCATTACGAGACCCCTAGACTGGAACGATTTGCACCACAGCATGCAGATCATAAGGCAGACTTCCAAAAATCATATTTATGGTAGAATGCATAGTGCTTCTGGTCAGGTACGGCAGTATAGAGCCTGCTTGTCACTGTGGGTAGCGGAAGCTGTGTTTCGTGATTTTTTTTTTTCTGATTCGTCACTGCGTCTTTCAAGGGATAATGAAAGGTGTTGTACAGAGAAGGTTCGTAAGCTGTCCTGCTCTTAAAGTGTCTGCTGCTGTTCTCGTTTCTCCAGGGCGCTACCCCGAAGGACGGCCCCAGCGCAGGCTGCACCATCGTCACCGCTCTGCTCTCCCTGGCTATGAACACGCCGGCCCGGCAAAACGTGGCCATGACAGGAGAGGTGTCCTTGACAGGGAAGATCCTCCCTGTCGGGGGCATCAAGGAGAAAACCATCGCGGTGAGTGAGCCGACTTACCAAACCAACAGCCAACTCCTGGATGCACACATGCCAAAATTCAAGACAGCTGGACTGGACAGAGATCAAAAATTCATAATTCTCATAGAATACAGACATGGTGGTCGGTTCAATTTGTATATATAACGATGAATTAAGGCGTCCAACTGTTCAGATCTTTGGAAGCTGGGAGTCATTACGCTTCTATTAAAACGCAGGATACAAATCTTACGACTAAGTTTAACTTGCTCTTACTGCTGGATTACTGAATGAAAGCGATGGTCTTAGTACCCGTCTGCCCTTCCGTTCAAATTTCTCTTTTCCTTTTTCTGTCTCCGCAGGCCAGGCGAGCAGGAGTGACCTGCATCCTCCTGCCAGCAGAGAACCAGAAGGATTTCTCGGACCTGCCTGCCTTCATCACGGAGGGCCTGGAGGTACACTTCGTGGAGCACTACAGTGAGACCTTCAACATCGTCTTCCCCAAACAGTGACCAGTGACAGGTTGAGCGGTTTTGCGTTGGGGGATCATTGGCGTTCAGTTAGTGATGGTTTTCCATATAGACCGCGATCACAAATCCAAATTAGACAAGTACCTGTGGTCTAGGTGAGGGGTCTCCAACCCTCATCCAGGAGAGCTACAGGGTCTTCTGGCTTTTTGTTTCAACTGAGCGCCAATTATTGGTTTAATTAGTCCAGATGTTTAGCCATTGATGACATCTGTAAAACCTGCAGGATCGGGGCTCTCCAGGACCAGAGTTGGAGACCCTGCAGTAAATGGATCTTACAAAATAAATGGCACTTGTTCTGTGTGATCATGCGCTCCCACCAAAGGTCCCCCTTATACTTCCCAGGGTTGAATTGACAAGCAGACTGCCTCAGGTCACTTCTAGACCCGCATTCTAAGTAAATGGAAAAACAAACACTAAATGAACTGGAGCGATACCCCAAAGCTAACGGCTGCAACTGGGAAATAAAAAAAAAAAAAGTTGACTGGAAAAGATCTGCTTTCCTCCCGGAGAAGATAACAGATCTCCGGATTCTGAGGAAAAGGACGGAGTTGCTGGAGAATACAAGGGTCATTGACTATTGCTGCTAAGCAGCCCCGACCTTATGAGTCACTTCTGTGTTTAAAGTTATTCACTTTTGTACAAAACCGTTGTCTCACATTGTTTCCTTTTAATAATGCTTATTATCCATCTATTAAAATATTTAACATATGAATGTGTTGGCTTTTCTTTTAAGACTTGATTGATCTTCAGACCATATCCAGCCACAAGGTGAATGTGTTTCTTTAACACAGGTTACAAAGCTTGATACAGATTTGAGTATCGCATCCCCAGGAACATTTGTAAACCCAATGTGATCTCACTAGCTTTACTTGTGGTAGAACATGTAAGATATAAATCTGAAGTATAAATAAATCAAGTCGTTTATATCAAAATACAGATCACAATACATGAATGCAGTACTGCACTCCTCCACCTGAATAACCTTGCATACCACACAAGCTCAAGCTAAACTTGATCCAATATCAAACTGGGGTTACCACCAGTTCAATCTGCAACCACTTTACACAAAAATCAGGTTACATGATAAAGAACTTCTATTTAGCAGACGTGTTCCTTATTTTATTCGAAGCTTCAAGAGTAAACAGCATTGAATATGTACAGTAACATACAAGGCTGGTTTCACAGACCCAGATAAGCACTCGTCTTGGGACTACTACCTTACCAGAGGTAACATTAACTAGGCCAAGACCGATGCTATTGGTGTCTGCAAAAGCGGACAATGTAGATTTTCAAAGACAAACCTTTTCTGGCTCAAATGCATCTTCTAATATCCTCCAGAATAGATGATATTACCAAACTCACCCTAATGTAGCATAAAATGATTTCAATAAATTAAAAGGCAGCCTACAATGTATGGTTTTTACAAATATTTTTATTTCTGATATCAACGTTACAGAGGCTAATCCTTCTTGGCGGCAGCCTTTCTCATGGCAGCCAGGACGTTGCTGAGCTCCTCCCTCTTTCTCTTGGCACGGATGTGAGTTCCGACCTAAAAAGAGGTTAAGAGACCGGGTCAGGACCAGTTTAAATTAAGGCACGAGAACACTGCAGCCCAGAAAGAGTTGCAACAAATGGGTGACTGTTTCCAAGCAGTTCTTTGATGTTTTCTTAACACTGTGTAACGCAGCGCTTCTCGGAAATCAGTATTGCATAGATTGAGCTACAGTGAACAAAGCTTTTGTAAATTAAATACCCTGAAAGAAACTAGATACAGCAGGCCAGTGCACTTCAAGAGGAAAGCGTGTTCTACACAAAGGGTTTTTTTTTTTTTTTTTAAATACAAGAGGATATACATACCCTTTTCTTGATGAACTTGAGGGCGCGCTTATCCTTGGAGACCTTCAGCAGCTCCATGGCGCGTCTCTCGTAGGGGGCGAAGCCACACACCTCGCGGATCATGTCCCGAACGAACTTGGTGTGCTTGGTCAGGCGCTGCAGATAGAACAGGACAGTCATTAGCACACCAAACAAACTGCACTCCCAGATATCCAGGCTAGGAAAATACAAACACACTGGAGCGTGCAGCATCACAATCCTAGAGCAAGTTGTGAGCCAAAATGCAAAACGAGTTGGTGATCTTGTATCCCCCCTTTTCCTACATTCAACCATCAAACCAGAGCCCCAGCCCTCTACACCAAGCAATATTGGAAAATAGTTTACTTATTTGTAAGCTGGGTTTTGTTCATCTTATATTGTACCAGGTTAAGTTTCCTATCTATGTGTATTTTATAATGCGTCTATGTTTTGTTTTCAAAGTTTTGGCAGGACAACTGCTTTAACTTCATGAAGAGTGGACACAAACTGCTTTAAAATTTCAAAAAAACATGTAATTAAAAAAAATCATGACTTAAGGGAACATTCCTGAATAGCAATTCCAGTTGCGCAAGCGTACTCTGAACTGCTTGGCATTCCAATATTGGTATTCAGAATCTGCCCATTCAGAACGGCAAACGAATGCCCTGCCACGTATTTAAACTTCGGTCCTATTTCACTGAGAGAGGAGAGGACTCGAAGCCTCATCCAGCTTCACAGCAGCGTGCTCAGCTCTCACCCCTCTTCTACGGCTCTGTCTGGGCTTCATCACATTCTTGGTGGTAGGGTGGCCTTTGTTAAGGCCAACGGCCATAGGATACCTGATCGCCATGTCTGAAACAAAACAAGACGCAGAAACACTTCAGTAAACAAAGCAGGGCAACCTGCACCATCGCTCATGTTATTATTTATTTCTTAGCAGACGCCCTTATCCAGGGCGACTTACAATTGTTACAAGATATCACATTATTTTTACATACAATTGGGTTTTCTTTTTTTACTGGAGCAATCTAGGTAAAGTACCTTGCTCAAGGGTACAGCAGCAGTGTCCCCCACCTGGGATTGAACCCACGACCCTCCAGTCAAGAGTCCAGAGCCCTAACCACTACTCCACACTGCTGTCTCATGTTGTAAGCATGTGGGTACCAAACATTTCAGATACAAGTGGATCTAGAGAACAGCATGGATATTCAATTGGGGGCTCCCTATTCCACCTCACTGCAATACCAACACATCTGGCTGTGGCAGTACAGCATTGAATATATAACACTAGCTTTGCAAGGCAACTTCTGCACATGATAAAGGTTTTTCAAATACTACGTTGATCTGGCAAGCTATACGACTAACTAGACACACATCTGACACCACATTGACGTTCTGGTTTTTTTGTATTTGGCTGAACTTCTGCTCTATTAAAAACAAGCTCACGTCCCCAAATAGTCTTCAACGTGCAATCCTTTGGAACTAAAGGCAAAATACAATTTTAGTTTCGCGCATGTTAAAAAGCATCTATGCTGATTAATGACGCTTGACCAGTCAAGTGAGTTTTGCATGAACTGCAAAAAGAAACTGGTTTACTGGCTATGGATAAGATTTTAACAGAAACACTCCAGTCTAAGGAAGCGATTCGAAATCATCTTGCGGGATGTCTGAATAGAAACGACCTTAACATTGTGGGCCAGGAGACGTTAGAGGATTTAAATGAATGCATGCACGTCCAGCCATGAAGTAGAAACACGAGGGCTCTCTCACCTCACATAACACACCGGTATAGACATATTTAACACAAACACATGCGACATGTAAAACGCAACACTGAAATATTTTAACACGTCTGCGGTTCAAACCAGTATTTAACCCTAAAACAATAATGTATCTAGTTGACTCCGAGTGTGCAGCATGCAATAAGCTATTCATTGCGCTGCTAACTAAATTATTTCACGAAATGTGTTTGTTTTCTTTGAACCCGCGATAGTTTCCACCTCCTGTTAATGTCTATCTATTTTCTTTATCCAGCGTCGTATCTGAACAATATAACTCTCTCATAGAAACCCGGGGTTCGTACTTTCAACCCGTATCATTCACTTGAGCTGAAAGGGAAAGATGTTCAGGATTTTGGTCCGATTTCATGACCATCTTTCTCAAGACACTGTGGTCTTACCTGCTCTCTCTAATGGCGGACACACAGGAAGGACCTGACAACGACAGAATGCCGGGAAATCAACACGTCATCTGGCGACGAAAGAGGTGTGCGAAAAAACTGAAGGCGCCGCCTAGCGGCCGCAAATACCGTCACACGTTAATGTATAGGCTTGCAGAACAATGCATTTGGAATAATTGCATTTTTATTATATAAATCACAGTCTAAAAACGCTTTCATGTTCGATGAACTGAATGATAAAGGTGTACTGTTTGTAGAATGCGACGTCTATGAGTAAGAAAATATATATTTTTAACCTCTAAAGTCTAAATGTAATGTAATCAAATTACATAAATACAGCTTGTGTGTTTTGTTTTTTCAAAGAACAATGTATTTGGTTGAATATTATAAACGCCCTAGTGGTTCGCACCCTATAGAGAATTATGAAAGAAGCAGCGTTGCTTGCCCGCGGTGTTAACGGTGATAGAACAGCAGACTCTATGCCTCGCTTCCTGTCTCTGTGGACACCGTGAATTTTGTCTGCAAACTTTATTTTCTGCACAGCTGCTGTTGGCACGCATTTAAAACCACAGCCGCTTGTTTCTGCAAAGGACGCCTGAATTCAAATAAAGTTCCCCTGTTAAACCACAGACAGACTGGCTCGGGTAATGCTGCACCTAAAAGTCAAAGACAAACATCTAATAATAATAATAATAATAATAATAATAATAATAATAATAATAATAATAATAATAATACTTTACCAAGTATTATATTCATACTGTTTTATTACCAATACTCTCTAGTTAGTAACAGTAATAATATATTGTATTTATGTTGCAGAAATAATGCCTAATCGAACATTTTTTTGTAATGTATTTTAAATCTTCTGTCTAAACCAACACGATTAGAATGAGAACATTAATATTCGCTTCTTAATGCATATCCAGTTTGGTATTAAAGCTCCAGCACAGACCAACAACGTTTAAGTAGACAACAATAATTTGACTTTGATTCCATTTTGCAATTATTATTATTCTGTTATGTTTTGTGTTGCATCAGGACTGCACGGCCAGTTAAAAAGTCATGCGCGGGAATGTCACGGTGCAAACCACGTGCAGATATTAAATGGCTCGCTCGAGCTTGTCTTTTGTATTTTAATTTGAATAGAAATGAATGCAAGCCTTAATAATAAGCATCTGCCAGCAGCGGTTAGTTTGTGGTATTTTTTTGATGGGGCGCCAACATTTGAAAAAGGCACGGCTCAATCACTCCGCCTCGGCCAATTTGCAGTATTTTGACCGCGACGTGTTAGCTTTATTCATAATTGACCAATCACCGGCGCCGGGGGGGTGGTAGCGCCCACTAGACCGGATTGCATTGTGGTATATGAAGTCTGGACAAACTAGTCACTCTTCCTCACACGGTCACGGTTAGATTACACTGTAGAAATGTGTGTCTCGTAATTTTCTCGTGGTTACAAACATGCATCTTTAAATGTTTATCAGAAGAATTCTGAAACGCGTGTGCTCCACCACGCCATTCATAGTGCCCTGTTCTCACTGGTACTAGCGTCTGTTTATTTGTTCAACTGCTCGCTTTTAGAAACGCTACATGCAAAACCTCCTAATGGTGACTGAATTCTTTCAGGCAGAACAGATTGGTACTGGATAAGGATTCCAGCATACCGAACTAATAATGTAATAAAAATCTCCTTTTTATAGTGGCCAGGACAAAAGATCCATTGTGTGTGACTTAAGTTCATTTCAAATGGTTCAGACAGACTTCAAAGCAACGTAGAGTGATTGTGTAATTCACATTGATGGCAGTGGAATGTGCTCCGGAGGTATTACTGCGAGTCATGCGGTCGAGTGAGGGCACGTCCTCCCTTTTTAACACAAAAGGACCGTCCCGGCGAGGAGACCGGCCAAGCCAACTTTTGAATGTAAAGAACTACAATTCCCAGAAGGCGGCGCGCTCGCGTCTTTTGGCGCGCCTTGCGTCGTCGACGGCCATCTTGCCTTGGCAAACCCTTTCATTCTGGTGACGGGAGGAGACGCCGATTGTAAAATTTGAACCAGCGTGCTGCAAATGAAGTAAACAGCCTCGGATACATGCGTTAAACGTACACAGAGAGAGAGAGAAAATAAACAAAGACACGTCATTTCGGAATTATTTTTCGAAGCTATATTTTTTTTAAAGCGAGTTCGATGGCGACGGCGACTCCGAGCCGCTCAAGTGCCGGGACTCCCCGGCAAGGAGCCTCCAGCACCCCGCTGTCCCCGACCCGCATCACTCGGCTGCAGGAGAAGGAGGATCTCCGCCACCTTAACGATCGCCTGGCCGTCTACATCGATCGAGTCCGGGCGCTGGAGCTTGAAAATGACCGGCTTATGGTTAAGGTTTCTGAGAAAGAAGAAGTCACCACACGCGAGGTAGATTTATTTTAATTTTCTCTCTAGATTTTTTTTTTTTTAATCCACGATATTATTTATTATTTGTATAATAAATCGATACTTAATAATTTCAAGTTTGTTTTTATTTTGTGTTCACGTTATGGTACAAGAAAAAAAAAAATCTGAGGGGATTTCTCAATTTTTTTTTAAACAAAAAAGTATACATGTTTGCACTAAATAACCTTTGTTGTGTGTGACCTGTTCAAAACTGTTCCTCGCAGTTATTCAAAAACGAGTCATTCCAGTTTGCACTATCTGTGATGTTTCTGATAGTATTTAATTGTCGGTCTTTGTACAGCCCCAGGCGCTGTAGTCGGTGTAGTATTGTGGTGTATATATATATATATATTTTGCTGTGTATAAACACGGAGAGAGATAAAAAGAGAAGGATGTTTAAAATCTCGCGGGGCAGGGCGGATGATGTTGCAGCGGGGATTTGATTTCGTCTTCTTGTGTTTAGATTGGGTCAGGAGTGTGTCAAGTATTCGGTTAATGGAAGCCTCACCCACCCTGTACAAATATTTCAGTGTCTGGGTTTGGATTTTGCGTTCATTAGTACCATGCCGTACCAATTTCATTTACAAAGCGTCCTTCGTGTGCGAGCTACCCAGGGAGCTGTACAAAAACAGACAGCGAGAGAAACTCCGAAATGCTCGCTAGTGAAACCCCAAATCAAATGTGGTTTGGAGGTTGCATTTCACATGACTGCATGCAGGAGTTACACCAGCGGCTACGGCATCTGTGTTTGAAAAAGTTTAGTGTCCTGGCTAAGCGGGTACAGACTTGAACTGTAACGAATGGCTGACATTGCACGTTTTTTTGACGTCGTATCTTCAGCCCTGAATGAAGTGGGCAAACACTGTGCTGTAGTTTGTTTTAAACTATCCCTGGTTTGATGGTTGCTTTCATGCATTCCTTTGTTACGGTAATGCGGGGGGGTCGCATAAGCGGCAGTTTGTGGCGCGCTAACTCTCGTCCTCCTTGTCTGTAGTTTTTTTGATAAATCTCTACCCGACTAATCGACACCCCTTAAACAAATGGACCTTAATTAATCACACCACTGCCAAGACGGGCACTTGTGATTTAATGAAATCTTTTACCGCAGTTAGTCTGCCTTTGCATAGGATGGTTTTGTCCTCCATTTTAAGGGAAGGGCGCTATGGATACACTGCTGGTAGTATAATGGTATATCCAGACGTGGCGGTGGGGTGGGGTGGGGTATGTGTTTTTTGGGGTTTTTTTTTTTCACTGAACAGCAGACTCGCTCTCTCCCAGAGGTACGAGAAGCGTCCACCTTGCATTCCCATAAGGGTACGCCTGTGTAAATACAATCAAGTGCATGCCAGGTTTTATGATTAAGTCGTGTGAATTAATGTATTTAAGTGGTATCCTGTTTAACTATATTGTTATGATCACTGACGCAAGTTAAGTGTACATGTAATGTGTCAAATCACACAGCTTGTGATCGGAGTTTCGAGAACCGCTTTATTCCTAAAGTAGCATTTTTACAAATCATTACTCACCCGCCCCCAATTATATTCGAGCGATCGTGTTTTTTTTCTATTAAAATCGTGAAATTCCCTGTTAGCCTGGCTGCTTAACCTCGGTATTATTTTTTTTTACGTAATTCATGTTCCAACACTTTAAAACTAGAGTTATAAAATGTGTTTTTTTTTTTCTTCAACTCACCAAAAGGCTGCACGTTTGCAAACAGGTTTGAGGCGTGACAATGCCTTTGCTAAGATCTGCTTGAGTTTTATTTGACGGCTTATGTTGAGAGGGTAATAATAATCCTCCATTTGCACAGCAGCCTTCAGCATATAGAGCCTCTGCACAGCCCCCTGAATTCACACTCCTTAATTGGCCACATTCCACACAGTCCGTCCAACCCAGGTTTTGTTTTTGGCTCCGATCCAATGTTAATAGTAAAGCCGTGATCCTTATAGTTGCATGTTGCTTTTGTAGGTGTAACCATGTCTTTGACTGTGAAATCTCCTGTTTTCTATTATATTTCCTGTAACTCCCACAGCAGTTGGAAAGTTTTGTGTTTTATACGCCTTTTGTATGAATCATAAACCTTTTAACACCTATAAAGTATTCTATTCTTTAGCCTCGACATGTACTTGCATATACATGTGTTGCTGTTTCATGTAAATCTATTTATAGTGCAGATTAACTGGGGAAAACATGCTCTTTTGTGATTTTAAGTTGGCAGGTTACTTTGGTTGTGCAAGTTTGATATACAGATAATCGACTCCAAAAGGGGGTAAAGCTAACGCCTGTCTTGTTTTTTTGTGTGTGGAAGGGGTGAAGGTGAGTAAGTGTTTGTTTTTTGAAGATCTACAAAACGAGCGTGCATCTGGTTTTCAGATTTAAATGTTGCTGTCTACCATGCCTGGTGAGATTGTAAAGCTGTGTGTGTGTGTGTGTCCAGCCGCACTCAGAAGTCCATGCTTGACCCCTCCTAGGTGACCGGGATCAAGTCCCTGTATGAAGGGGAGCTTGCCGATGCCCGTCGTATTTTGGACGAGACGGCCCGAGAGAGAGCCAGGCTGCAGATTGACCTCGGGAAGGCCAGGTCTGAACTGGAAGAGGTCACCAAAAAGTAAGAGTTCAATACAGTGTAGGTTTATAATATGAGTGTCGGGGCGCAAGTGGATATGGGGGTCTCAACCTGTACGCTGCACCCTTACTGTTGTGCCTGGTTTCTAAAATCTCCCCCCGCATGCCCGTTGAGTCTTTATACCCCCCACCCCTATAATATAGTTGTCTATAATTCCATACAGGAACGATGTTCAGGTTGTTTGTCCGAGCTTTCTGTGTACATTTATCTAGCTTGTTAAACTTGAGCGAAGAGGCACAGAACATCCTGTTGGTGCATTGAAACCTGTTAACTTAGCAGGCACTTGACTGACCACCGTCTTGTAAAATAAACAAATCTATAACATTTTCTAATTAACATCGCTCCTGATTGCACATTCCAGGTTCTGTATATGAAATATTTAATTTGCTGTTAAGCAACGAAAGGTTACTTTGCTTGGTTTACTGTCCCTGCTAAATAGACCCTACTTCACTCTAATGAGCCCTCAGTGTTCATTATATCGGGGTGTTCACTCTAAAAGGGTTTGCTGTATCAGAATAATAAAAAAACACCCAATTTAAATTGAACAGCCATGCATAGTACTTTTATGAAGATTACTTAGCATTGATCAACATTTAAATAGTATTTAAAAAAAAAAAATACTCTTACATGCTGAATGCTGTAATTACACATCCTTTCTCTTGAAAACAATATCCAGCATAGATTGCTTTGATATTGTTGATGCTTTTGTTAATGCGCTGTCTGCAGTTGCATTCTCATGCCAGTTCAGTTCACATGTTCAGTTTCAGTCAGCACTGAGGTCCTTGTATCCAGGTCGATCCAGGTAAGCGATCGTTCTAATAGGACTAATTGAATTGGTTCTTGCTGCTAGGATGGTTAAAATCGGGGGTTCGTTATAAGAAGGGGAAGTTACAATGAAGTCAGCCTGTGTGTTGAAATGGACACGCCCTGTGTGACTCACCCTCATGTATAAGTCAAGTTATGTTTAACAGCCTATAGCCCCCACGGGGGTTGCCATGTAAGATGAAACCATGGCTATTAATATGTTTACCATGACACATTGTGTTTGTGTGTGTGTGTGTGTGTGCTGTGGGTTTGGAGTGAGGCATTTCCTCTGCTCAAGAAAAGAAACCCCTTGCAAATTACCAGCTCAAACCTGAAAAAAAAAAGTCCTATCAGAAGATTAGTCAGATCAAAAGCCACATGTTATCGTACTGTTTACCCCATTGCTAAGGAAGTGCAGCAGGCAGGATATGCAACAGTGTGTTCCTGCAGCGCTGCTGCATTGGCTTGTGTGACTCGTCTTAGATTTTTTTGGCATGGTTTAGGATTGAATGGCCTCAAATCTTTATCGGTTACAATCATGACACAAAAGCAAGAGTTTTGATTCCCACTTCCCTTTTATTCACTCCCTATCAAAATGTAACCATCTTCAATAAAAAAAAAATCAATGCCTGTCAATACTCTGTTGATAGCTGCATCATATAATCGATTAAAATCAGATCATTAAAGTGTAACCATTTCCTTTCTCAGTTACAAGAAGAAAGATGGGGACCGGACGGCCGCTCAGGCTAGGTTTAAAGAGCTTGAGTCTCTGTACAACAAGAGTGAAGCCAAGCTCAACGTTGCCCTTTGTGACAACCGCTCCCTGGGGGAGGAAGTGGACGACTTGAGGGCTCAGCTTGCCAAGGTAGGACCACAGTTTGTGGAAGTAGGCAGGTTTGACAGGGCTTCTCCTTTGCCTCCAAACGCCCTGAAATACTCCTGCTGCAACACCTGAACAGGGTGTACCTGTTGCATCAACAGTAGATCTCTTCATAGAGGTGTTGAGGAGGGGTCAGTACTCAGGAGCTAGTGAATGCTGCTTGGTGTATTTCGATGCACTGAGCCTGTGGGAGAGCTTGGGGCAATCAAGGCATGCAGGTTACTTCATACCTCATTTCTATAGCATAATCGGGTTGTCAGTTTCCAGGCATACCTTCTGTCGCTACAAAAAGATGAATAGTTGCTGTGGAATCTAGAAAATGTAACTACCCAATATTGACTCCACACAACGTAAAATCTAAAACATAAAGCATGGCTTTTAGGTGGACACTTAATGCCAGAGGAACCCAAATATTCAGGCGTTTTGTCCTCCATAGTTGTGCATTTTGCTAAAGCTTTCATTGGTCGTGTTTGCAGTGTCCTAAGGAGCCGGCCGTGGTTCCTGTGCTTGTTTGTGACCCCTGGTTTGTGTTTTCAGGCAGAGGATGCCCACGAAGTGGCCAAGAAGCAGCTGGAAGCCGAGACCCTGCTGAGGGTGGATCTGGAGAACCGCTGCCAGAGCCTGTCTGAGGATCTGGAATTCCGCAAGAACATGTTTGAAGAGGTGCGCGTCTTCTACACTGTCTGTGCCACCCTCGCAACTTAAAAACCCACCTCAAAGGAGTCGTGTGCACTGGTGAAAATGAACGCGCTGCCTCTGCGTTGACATGCTAATCCACGCTGTTTTCTGTGTGCGAGTGCTTGTGTGTTAATGCTGTGTTCCTGATTCATCCGTAACGCTGTCTCTTGAAGTGCACACTGTGTGTTTGAGTGTGTGTTGGGTTCTCTCTTTGTGTGTGTGTGCGCTCGCTCCCATGTTAATCTGTGTGCTTGTCTGTGCTGTCGTGTTGATGCTGGACCCTGTGCGTGTCCTCCCTAGCTGACTCTGTGATTTTTTTTTTTTTTTTTTGCAGGAGGTGCGTGAGGTCCGGCACAGTCATGAGAAGCGCCTGGTGGAGGTGGACAGCGGCCGGCAGATGGATTTTGAGTACAAGCTGTCCGAGGCTCTGCAGGACCTGAGGAAGCAGCACGACGAGCAAGTGTCCATCTACAAGCAGGAGCTGGAGAACACCTTCCAGTCCAAGGTGCGTTACATTGCACCTCACAGCGCCAAATACTGCATTTTAATTCACATAGGCTGCCGTGCTCTTAACACCTTGTGAATTTAAAGAGGGGTAACTTCTATAACTATTGCTTGGGGAATGTTATTGATGCTTCTTAGTATTTAGTGAAGTGCTGGTTCCACTTTTTGATTTTAATGGTTAAAACCTAGTGAAGGTCTCGATAGCGATTGCACAGGGGAAGATGAATCGATTTGATTGAATTGTTACTCCAATATCCTCACTGCTGCTTTCAGTGGTCTTCTGTGGGGTTGCTTGTCTCTTATTAGGCAGATGTTCGAACCATTGTTCTGTGTTTCCATTAAAAGCTGGGGAATGCCAAGATTAACTCAGAGCAGAACGACAAGGCTGTGTGCGCTGCCCGCGAGGAACTGCAGGAGGCGCACATGAGGATCGAGAGCCTGGGATACCAGCTCTCCTCCCTGCAGAAACAGGCAAGGCTGCATCTCCCAGCACGCTGCATTGGCCTTTCTGTTCTATTTGCACAAGTAGAATATACCGGTAGGACAACCTGGCTGTTCTGGGGAAGGATACGTGAGCACACAGTAGTGATGTACTGCCTAAACTGTGCAGTCTCTGACTGCTTGCTTGCCAAGTAATTCTCTATCTGAGCTGTATCCTGTTCTTGAGTCAGCCCTGTGATGAGCAGCACATTTACAGAAGTGTATTTCTGCTTCCTCCTGTTTTAATATAAATGATAAACAGTATAAAAAAACAGAATATGGTTGTAAAACCTAAATGGCACTAAAAAAAGTGTTAAATCAACATAAGAATAATATTTTAGCTGCTTTGCAAAACCATGAATTCTACAATAAACATTTTTCCTAGAAGTCTCAATTGTAGACATGAAAGACTTCTAGTCATTGAATTTAAATTTCTGTTCCCATTTCTTAATGATTTAAGTCTTTGTACCTGTATATAGCTGTAGATTAAATATCTTCTTGGTGACCGCTTAGGATTTCTGCGTTTTTAATATGACCAGTAATAAACAATAAGGACATGAATGTAACCCAAGTGCTGTGTGTCCAGGCCAGTGCTGCGGAGGAGCGAGTCCGGGAGCTGGAGGACGTGCTGGCCACTGACCGGGACAAGTACCGCCGGCTGCTGGACTCCAAGGAGCGGGAGATGGCGGAGATGAGGGACCAGATGCAGCAGCAGCTCGATGAGTACCAGGGGCTGCTGGACATCAAGCTGGCTCTGGACATGGAGATCAGTGCCTACCGCAAACTGCTGGAGGGAGAAGAGCACAGGTAGACACGCAGGCAGAGCTCCACTGTACAGCTAGTGCCACCCTGCACAAAACAAAGTCTGCTGAGTAATGTTATGTTAGCATATTGAATTGCATACCGCTTTGTGGTTTTCCCCTTATACTGCAACGAAAAAAACTGAAAAAAAGTGACATTTCGAAATCTAACATCAATCAAAATCAAAATCTGTACTGTTATGGCTTCCGGTAGACTGTTTTGTGATCATTTCGTAGTTTCTTTGATTTATATAATGTTAAATAAAACATCTATTATGTTCAGATAGTTTTATTTTATGTGTCTCATCCTAAAACTGATGTAAAACCTTTAGCCATAGCTGTACACTTATTAGCTCTCTTACCACGGTCTCAATTTGACTTTCTTTTTTTTAAATTTATTTCAGTACTAACTCTTCCACTATTTTTATGGGCCTCTTCTTTTTAAAACCTTGGCCCTTATTCACTGATTAATCAAGTCTGTCTGGTATAACTGCCTAATATTTTTCAGGCACTTTCTTATTATTATTCACCAATAGCTCTTGGTTCCGGTTCTTCGGTATTCAGATATACACGATGTTAAAAACTCTCTCCTCCTGTCCTCCTTGCAGGCTGAAGCTGTCCCCCAGCCCCTCCTCCAGAGTGACAGTGTCTCGCGCCACCTCCAGCAGTCTCGCCAGTGCCACCCGCTCCTCCCGGGCCAAGCGGAAGAGGATTGAGGTGGAGGAGTCCTCCGGCAGCAGCGGCATAAGCAGCGGCGGCAGCAGCAGCAGCAACGTCCAGATATCCCAGAAAGCAGAGTCTTCCGGGGAAATCAGCATTGAGGAGATCGACCTGGAGGGGAAGTCTGTGTGTGTCAAGAATAACGGAGACAAGGTATAGAGGCTTGAACAGTAAAGCTCGTTTTTAATGCCATTTCTGTCTGATACAAATGCATTTCAGATCACCTCAATGAGATGGCTTGCTATATATTATACGGATGCTTTGACATGCATTTACTTTGTAAAAAAAAATTAAAAAGCTTTTGATTCAGTGCCGCGTTTACAGCCCATTTATTTATTTGCCTAACCCTGCACTCCCTTTTCCCAGGATCAGTCTCTTGGTGGTTGGAGACTGAAGAGGCAGATTGGAGATGCAGATGAAATTGCTTACAAATTCACTCCTAAATATGTCCTCAAAGCTGGCCAGACTGTTACGGTAAGCTGAGTCAGCTGCATGCATGTGCAGATAGCAAGCTGAAACGGGGCTGTTGGACTAAGTAGCCAGGGCTGTCTTGTGAATTTGTCAAGACAGATTTCCTCTGTGAGCTTTAGTTGGAATAGATTTGTTCATTTATTAAGCACTGGGATTGTTATTGGCTGGTTTCACAGACCCTGATGTTACCAGAAGGTAGCCCAAAAATCAGTGTTGATCCGTTTTGACTAAAACAATATTGGGGTCTGTCGACTGCATAGTTTTCCAAATTTCATTTGAAAATCTCATACCCTTTTAAAAAGAGCATTTCAGGCTAATCGCTAGAGGTAGCTGCTAAAGCACATGGGACTGTATAATAACCTGTGTGAGCCCAGTGAGGGGTGTTGTTGCTCAAGGTGGTTCCAGTTCATTGAATGGTTCTCTCTGCTGGCTCTCCTCTGTCAGATCTGGAGCGCTGAGGCTGGGGTGTCTCACAGCCCCCCCTCCGACCTGCTGTGGAAGAGCCAGAGCTCCTGGGGCACCGGAGACAGCATCCGCACTTTCCTGGTCAACTCTGACGGACAGGTAGGCCACGGAGACACCCTAACTGGAAAGACCCTCCAGCAGGTGTGCAGACTCTTACACCCGCCTGTTCTTTCCCTGCCCAGGAAGTTGCAGTGAGAACTGTAACGAAATCCATCGTAGAAGTGGAGTATGAAGATGATGATGAGGAGGCAGACTTTGGAGAAGAGGATCTTTTCCACCAGCAGGTTCGTAGTGGTGTCGGAAGGGTTAAACGTCACACACTGCTGGTGCTGGTGGTGCAAAATGGGGGTTGCTGTAGGAAAGCTACTAAGCTTAGACCCAACTAGCTATCTAACCAGAATAGCAGAAAACCCTGTGATTGGGATTAGTTACTGTGTGGCTGAACTTGACAATGTATTGTGAAACTCCTTGAACCCCCCCACCCCCCCCAACAAGAAACGTGGTTTAGTTCCACAATACATCTGTTATATTGTATTTATGTAGGTGCTGTTCTTTATAGTTAGGTAGGTCTGTAAAGTTTTGAAATACAATATCTACAAAAAAGATTGTTGTGGCAGATTGGGTTCTCGGTTATTTTTCCAGGGGTGTGGGTGGATGGGGGGTAATCTGGTCTGGTAATTTGTTCATTTACGTTTGTGTTTGTTTTCAGGGAGACCCAAAGACAGCGCCCAGAGAGTGTTCAATCATGTGAAAATGGACCTTCAATCACTCAACTTTTTTTTTTTAAATGAATTTTAATTTTTTTCTTTCTCCAGAGCCACTAAAATATTTTTGTACATTTTATTTTATGTTCAACCTGGTCAACCATGGATTGCTTTTTTATATATATATTTTTATATATATAATGCTGAAATATTGGTTAGGCTTTTTTTTTCTTTCCACAGAAATTTGTTTTCATGTGAACACTATTGCAATGTATAGTTACAGATTTCGAAGGGGGCAGGAGTTAAAAAAACAAAGTAGATCAGTTTATTTACACACTCCCTAAATCAGATTATAAGAAACAAACAAAGCACTTGGCTAGAGCTTAGTGGGCAAGGCACAGATACCAGCAAAGAATAAAACTGACATGGACTGCTGTAGTGGGGGAGTGAGGAGTGTCTGTGTGCATACAAATAAAATCTCTACATACAGACCATTCGAAGCAGATTTAAGATACCACAGGCAAGACTAACAAACTTTTAAGGTTAATGAAAAAAAAAAAAAAACCTGACATTCTGGATCCCTGTGCCCAGGTGAGTTTGTATACCGAGCATCAAAAGAAACTTACCACTGTTATAGCGTATTTATTTTTGAAAAAAATAAGGTATGTAAATGATGGACATTGACAATGTTTTTGGTGTCTCTCTAATCACTCGATCATTCATCCTTGACCATGACACGCTTGAGTGACTATGACTGAAGCATATGCACTTAATCACCTAATTAGTGAGACAGTTGATTGGACGCTGGATATGGAGTGATTTCAGCTATTGAATTGCAAGCTTGAATAAAAGCAATAAAGAAAATCACAGAAAAAAAACAATATGCCGTGTCTGTCGAGAGAGCAGCGCCTTCGTGCGATCGGCATGTTGGAGGCTGGACAAGGGCAGCATACTGTGGCTCGCCGACTTGGGTGCTCACAGCCAGTCATTTTAAACCTGGCGAGACGGTATAACCAGACACGCTCTGTCAATGACAGCGCCACGAACTGGGAGACCAAGAGTCACAACACCTGCCCAAGATCGACAGATCATTTTGCAGCATCTTCGTGATGTCGGTTGTTAATCAGCACAATAAAAAGTCACGGCACCTGCTCTAAAACAGAGTGTGTCATTTTTCGATCACATCTAGTGAATTTTATCCAAATATAAGTGATAAGTTTCTTTTGATGCTCAAATATAAGTGATTATATATTAATGATGATTTTTTTTGTCTGAAAGTGACCTGCAGTACAACTTATTGTCTAGTAGATGGCGCCATATAGACGGTGATTACTGGCTCCGATGTTCAGGCAGGGCTCCATGAAACTCCAGCAGTTTAAACTGTAGGTCGGGTCTAATTGATACAATGGGGCTGGATTGTTATTTGCCATGGTATCTGCTTGCTGTTCTAAGCTCTGGTCAACCCTCCAGCAGATTAGATGGACAGTTTGGGGAAAGATTATAACGGTGGCTCATGGATGTTATCTTTGATTCAATAAGGAGGTATAGAATGTTGCTGAACGCTGTCAAGTAGAGGCTCAATGTAGTGGCTTAAGTTAGTAGATTGGCTTTGCTGATATATAAACAGGGTGGAAAACTGGGATCTGTGCTGCTGTGTGGAAACAGCAGTGAGGGGATTCTGAACTGACATGACCTGCGCACAGATTCAGGTCACTAGGATTTAAATCAGTGTGTGTGGTGATTTGAATACAGTCATCGAATTTGAAAATATGTATTTTGTAAAATCATGATCTTTTTTTAATAAGCTCTAGTTATGTGCTGTACCTAAATTTAAAATGAGAAAACCTGTTCAGAGTGGGTGTATTGTTGAACCAATAATGACAGGGAGGTTTTAATTGTTAACTTTGGTTTATATATATATATTATATATAATTACAAATGTAACAAACCGAGGCAACAAAACACACAGCAAAGGCTATTGCAAAATGCAAGTGTCTTCTGCAGTTTTAAAATCAAGTGTATTTTCCGCCCTGTTTACACAGATGCTTAGTATTTGGTTGAATTTTGTTATATTCGGATCATGACATCATGATGTATGTAACCAAGTATATTTAAAAAAAAATAAAATAAAATAAAATTGTGTTTCTCAGACAAAGTAAGTTTGATGCTCATAATGAAATGTTCACGTGGATGGGGCTGTCCTGTTCTACTGAGTTGCCCTGCACAATTGTGATCCAGTTTGTCTAACAGTTCCCCCTGTAATTGACTAATGCTACCAGTATTTGAATGTATGACTTGCTTACGAGTTAATTGGCAGAGTACCCCTAAATACTTCAGCTGTACGCATGGGGTTTCATTCGAATTAATCATTCAAACCACATGGAAAGAATGTACAAGGCAGCTTTTTAACAAATAGTTTAAAACCCAAATTGAATGGTTGTATATCCAAGGAAAGCGAAGCAAATGTCTAATAAAAACCAAGAAACATACAGATTCAGATGTGATCTGGCTTCAGGAACTTGCGAACGCTTGCATTGTTAGTAACAAATGTTACTGTACTTAAATTGGCCAGTAGCTTGGTTAGAAATGCTTTGCTGAAGGTATCGTACATTTCATGTTTCTGGGGTCTTTCTGCAGAGGACAAGCCCTCTTGTTCAAGGGGTTTCTAGTGTCTGTAATTTACAGCAGATTAACACTGTAAAATGAATAAAGTGTTTTGCAATATTGCTTTAAATATTCCCAGTAATGGGGGGGAAGGATATGGGCTTTTAAAAGTGTTTAAAAATAAGGTAATTTGATTTTTAAACAGATTTAAAATAATAAACTATCATGGTTAATGATTGACATTTAAGCAGCTTCCTTGCATTTTTTAAATATGAAATAAATATCAAACCATGTTGGCCTGGGAAACAGAATTTTTGTATATACTCAAATACAATGCTTTTGTTTTTATTGTAATTTTTTAAACAATAATGGGTCTTTTAAAAAAAAAAAAAAATAAAAAAAAAAAGAATGTTTACATGCAAGTGTGGGGAGAATTGTAAAATTCTGAATGCTTCTCTTAAATGATAAAGTTTAGGTCAAACATTAAAGCACAGCATTTTAGTATTTTAAGCAAAAAAGATAGATCAATATTTTTGTAATGGAGAATAAAGTTAACTAGTTATACGAGGCTTCGTGCCACGTTAACCATTGGAGACTGTGAAACACTACTGTGCATTGAAAATGTACTTTTATACTTGCTGCTCGCTTGAAGTGAACCAGTATAAGCTCTTGAACGAGTCGTTCAATGTCAATACACTGTTTCTTCAGAACTAAGGGGCGCTGTCAGATTGCTTTTTTTTTTTTAAATGCCTTGCAGAATTTTATAAGGGGTAAATCCCCCTCTCTTGGCTTTTTAAATGTTAAACTGCTTACAGATTAAAGGGAAACCGTTCAGTGTTGGTCCACCGTGGTTTCTGACTGACTTCGAAAGCAGCAGTATAAACAGGGCTTGAAGTTTACCTACTTGGCCTGTAGACTTTAAGTTACCTGAAGTTTATCATTGTAAGAGTTGTCTTGGGTTTATTTGGGGTGGGGAGGCAGGGTGCATGCCAAATTTGTGTTTTAGTTTATTTCATTTATTTGTAACTTTGTACAACACAATAAATGTTTTCCTTGTACCCTTTGTAGTAGTGTGGCTTTTAATCAGTGTTGAATGGATAACGTCTTTCGTTTGACACATATACACTGCCACTCGTGTTTGGAAGCAAAACAAAAGGGATGTTTACTGACCATTTAACCCCACAGAATATCTTGGTAACCCTGAATACATAGACCGCACTTGCAGTGGTACCCCAGAAATCCTTGTTTTACTGCCAATGCATGATGTCTGGGAGTCTCCATTGCAGATTCATTTAGTTTAAAATGAACACGAGTTGGTTCCCATGTGCTTTACGTAGCTGGTTTATTTTAGACGCTGCATAAGATCTGGTATCGGTTTCACTCTCCAAGTCACTGTTGCCTAAATAATTATATAGATAGATAGTTAGTTACAATTTACTACTCTCTATTCATTGCAATCAGCTGTAAAAGTATACAAGTGCAATAAAGTAGAAAAATAATGATTCATTTAGAACTGGTTTCATGTCTAGGGTAAAGTCTTGCTTTGCTATACAGAACCACTTGTTTGTTTTTTAACCAGAAGGGGGTGGTATATTCACACATAGTATTTAACAGAACTGACTAGTCATAGAAGTTCACTGAAGCTTGAGGAAGCCTCTGATTGTTCTATGCAACCCCCTTATTTATCCAATAAGAAATATGCTACAGTCATCGCTGTAACCATCCAATGTTATTTTTTGTAGCAGTTTAAAGATTTTCTTATAATATCTGAAGTATCAGTATTGTAGTGTTGGAATTTTGCTTGCAAGCGACAGCCATCAGAAATGAAATTACAATGAAAGCTGGTTCACCTTTGCAGCCATTTCTGTGATTTGTGAGCTCCAGCTTTAAACAATCCTCTCATTTTAATATCAAACCTCATGATGCCAAACATGCACAAGTGGTTATTTCCACAGGAAGGATTTTATTTTTGGCCCTTAACGTGCAAGCGAAAAAATAACATCTTCCTGACCTCTGTCCTTTATGGTGGCATGCTGGTAGTGTGGTGTGTGGAAAAGGTTCGAACCAACGGCTTCAGGACAAAGCACCGCTTCACTTTGCTTTCCCCACGAAGCTGGCAGATACACTTGGCAGAAATTCAAACACACTTCCTCTGAGCAATCAGGTAAGTGAACCGAGACAGGACAACAGAAACCGCGCCGTCTTTTCAAAGGGAGGGCTGCAGATATTCCCACCAGTCGTGGCTCCTTTTTGAAGTGTGCCGCTGGTGGCAGGGAGGGGTGTGGAGCAAGAGGATTGATGACTGCCCTGGGCTTTTCCTGACGCAGTTTGTCTACCTACCAAACTGTCTTCGCAGGAAGCACTATTTTGGGGCAGGGATTTTATAATGACGATCCAGGGTACCATTAAGCCAGATCTCAGATATGCTTCAAAACAAAAGAAGGAAGCCTTTTTTTGTTTTATTATTATTCCAAGATCTGTTTAACAGATTGGAAGACAGGACCAAACGGCCGCTGTGGATGTAAAGAAATAGCCTTCGAGACAAGACTGTCGCTTCGCAAACACAGATATACATGGAAATGTGTTGCTGTGCATCTGTCCAGATTATCTTTATCTTTAGCTATGTTTTGCTTTCTTTGTATTATCAATTTGTTTGCAGTTCTGTGTTTTAATTTAAATGACCTTGCCAGTAGCCCCAAACTGTACTGGGTGATGTTGTCAATAAAGTGTAGGACTACCATGGGAAGGCAAGACTAATTCAGCATGACGCTGCAAGGCATTTGAATTGTGTGACCCTTCCTCAATGATGTTGAATTTGAAATGTTATAAAGTTAGCCCAAGTCACACCTTCAGATTTAGCACAGAGTACGAGAGCAAATACGGAAACTGTACAAGAAAGTTTACAACAGAAGGCAAGAAGCACTTTTATTTTTTAGTCATAAATACCTACCATGCTAACATTTAAAACATGATGTCCTATTAAATTAGCTTCCCTTAGAAGAGGTTAGTCAGGCAATAAGCTTAACCATAATCATTCTCTGAGACAATTCTTCTTTTCCTGGTGCTAAAATATCTCAATCTCACACGCACACGCACACCAGCACTTGGCAGGAGTGATGACAGATGTGTCTTTCAGATTCCTCTACAGTTAAGAATTCCCCTTTCCCTGGGCTGCAGTGTGTTGATAACCCTGAGGCTGTGACGTTGTGATTTCCAGGAAGGAGCCGGGTCTTATAAACATTTTTACGGGGGGGGGCGGGGCACACAGCCGTGTTTATCCACCTCAGGATCTGGGAGTCACCGGAGAAGCTTGTCTGTGGAGTGAAGGAGCAGCATCAGTGCGAACAACATTAGCGCTTGGAAACTCGGCTCAGTCAGTCAGCAACGCCAGACAAGAAGTGGAACCTGTGAAGGAGGAGAGACCTGGCAGTGTCGACCTGCTCAGAATCCACAGCCATGTACAACAGCAAGTACTCCATGGCCAAGTTCGGCTTGGAAGCCAAGGACATCCAGGCGTCCAACGCGAAGAGCTGCAGCTACTACATGAAGTACATCTTCTTCTTCTCCTCCCTGATCCAGCTGCTGATCATCACCGGCCTGGTCCTGTTCATGGTGTACGGTAACAAACAGAAGAGCCACGAGGAGCAGGTGAAGATCAGGGATGACACTATCAGCATGCTCAGCCAGCACATCAACATCCTGCAAGAGATGAAGGGAAACCTCACGCTGGAGCTCAACAAGACCCTCAAAGGGAAGCTGGCCCTGGACCTGGAGCTGAAGACAGCCCGCGGTCTCCTGGTGAAATCCAACTTCACCATCAACATGCTGAGGGATGCTCTGGTGAGTTGCTGTTGTTTTGTGAAGGCACGCGGTGCAGGAACGGGATGGCTGGGGTTTCCTGTGCCTGGTAACCAACATCTCCGAATTTATCAGCATGTTGATAGATGAAATGGTAGCTGTATTAGTCTAGAGATGATAGACACAGAGAAGGAGAATAAAATGCAAAAATTGTAACAGTAAATACTAAGACAGGGAAAGAAATAACAGTGAAAAAATACAAATAAATACATTTTAAAATGTAAATAAATATATACATACATATATGTGTATGTGTGTGTATATGTATATATATATATATATATATATACAAATTTGTTTAACCTTTTTTAATTTATCATTTTTCCCTATCTTAGTATTTACTGTTATGCATATGAATTTTATTCATATAATGTATTTATTTATTTTGTCTTTGTTACTATCATTGTTTGTTATGCAGCCACTCGTCCTGTTTTTTTTTTTTTCAACACAGCTTTCTTTCCTTGCATTAGAATTGTAGTGATTCAAAATGGGTAAGTTTTGCTGCCACCTTTTGAATGTAAACATCAATCTCTCTTTTCCTGCTTTCACCTGAAGAAGAGACCTTTGAGGTCTTGAAAGCGTGCGATTCATTATTGTTTAGTCAGTCTAATAAAAGGTATCGCCTCTCCTTCTCTGTGTCTATCAGCATATATCTGAAACTTCAAATGTCAGTTAATTTTTTATTTTTACTGTCTCCTTGTTAATTAAATTTGAATTCTTAATATTCAAATGAAAATATTTGAAATCATTCTTTTTAATAAAATCTAGCTGGGTCTGGGGAACATGAATGGAGCCTTATATTCTTGTAGTATTTGGTAAATATCACAGTATATATGATCCTGTCCTCAGATGTCCCTGTACCGTGGTATAGCACCAGCAGTAGCCTCCATGTGTGTTTTTCATAGAGAAAGGGGATGCATTTGAAATAACACCATAAAACTCTTCAATCTGAACACTTACTGCTAATATTTATTTGTGTGCGTGTTTGTTTTGTACAGAGCACCTGTCAAAAGAAAGTGATGACCCCACCCCTGGTTGCTACCGGTAATACCTGCATGGCTCAAATAAGTGCCTTGAAGAAGACGCATGAAGGTAACGTTTCTTACAATGACTGAGTGTTGTGAAGTTCTGCACGATATGCCTTGCCACTAAGTGCAACGTATAGCGAAAGCATGTTTTATTTGGACTTTTAAAGGTCATTTGTGAGCTTTCTGACACACCACAAAGCTGTACCAACACTGTGTTGCCTCTGCAGATTACCTTTAAGACAAAGGAAAGAATGCTGCCCCCGGAACTTGTACATTGCTGCTGTGATACCAGCGATTTGTTCTTTAAACTCCACCAAACTTAATATAACCAGCTCCCGAGACAACCGTCTCTGCTCCTCTAAACGGAACTAGCCTTGACCATTGTTGTTGCAACCTGGTACTCATCCCTTCCTGTTCTGTTTGTCAGTTTCACTCTGCTGGTCTCGCTGCAGTCAGACCCACAGTTGGAGTACCAGGATGCAACAACACATGCAAGGTCTGTACAGCAGGTGAAAGAACACAACTCATACACATTTCTTAATAACTATGTTCTGGTGTGTTGATTGTAGGGGAAAAGGCCAGTCTGATGCTCGCAAAAGAAGCCCTGAATCAGAAGTTCATATCTTTGACCAACAACTGCACCACCTCCATTCGTCAACTCCAAGGAGAGCTGAAGCAAACGCAAGAAGACAAACTGCAGTACCGCTTGAATGAGATCAACGCGAACAGAGAAAAGAACACCCTGGAAAACCACTTGCAAAACTACAGGACGGAATGCAAGGAGCAGTTCGAGAAGTCGCTGCGGGGGATGAACGCGGTCATCGTCGATTTTAAGAGCAAGATCGACACTCTGCGGCCCGAAGCCTTCACTTTCTCGCTCTCCTGCGAGCACCAGCGGCAGCAGCTGGATCAGATCCGGCAGAACTGCACCGGCCTGTCCAGCGACATCCAGCGCAGCTTCCAGACCTACCTGAACACCTTCAGCAGCCGCTTCTCAGAGTCGTTGCAGACAATCAGCAGCTTGCAGGCAGACAACACCAGGTGGAAGAAGGACTTTGAGGACTGCAACAGGAACCGCTCTGACATCGTGGCAGACTGCGAAGGCAGGATCAAGACGCTCAAGTCCAAAAACGACAACGAGGTGGAGGGTCTGATGAAGGATTTAAAGAAGACTAAAGAGGAGAAAAGTGCCCTGGAGAAAAATGTTTTGGGGTACACTGTGCAGATCTCGAATCTGAATAACCAAGTGCAGACTCTGAATACCTCACTGGCAACCTGCTGCCCAAAGGTAATCCTTTCTCTCAAAATCTACCGGTTAAATAAGCAGGCATTTACCAATACAAATTATCCAAAAATCAAAGAGGTGTGCATGGAGAGTTTCTGCGAGATTACCCCTTTTTGACCCTCAAAAGTAACCCAGCACCTTGAGGGGTCTGTATACTCCAAAGTTATCATCTACTTTGTCATAATATTTAACTTTGAACCTGTTTAATGTCCTTGGTTATCACATTTCACTAGTTGGCAGTAATGTAACGTGGTATAATTAAGTTTCTGCTATACAATATTTCACATCACATACTTTATAGCCAGCATAAAATGTGTATTGAAAATTCTGTTTTAGTTCCACTTTTCTTTTTTGTCCTTAACAGCTACCGCCGGTTATCAACCCCTCTCCAGTTAAGCCGAAAGAGCCTGGACCTGAAGTAATTTATGGTAAGGTCCCACTGTTCAAACAGAAATTATTTTATAGTATTGAGATGGTGGACAATGCACTGCACACCAACGCTTCCTGATCTGCAGAGTGCGCTCAAGCTGGTGCAGTCTTTGACTCTACTGCTCTTACCTTTCCACAGGAGTCATCGACACATATCTGAAGGAGCTTCAGGACTTTGCAAATAAGAAGTCAGAGTGAGTAAAATGCTTTGTGTAGTAGAGGGGACCTGAGGCGGTGGTAACACCTGCTCTAACACTGAGTGTAGGGAGCTGGGCCACCCTGGGCAGCTAAAGCCACACGGATTCAACATGAGCGAGTTTGCAAGAGATTCTAATGTGATTTCCGATGGCATGCGTTAACATGAAGCGCTAAGATAAGGTCTGAAAGGGGTTTAAAGCATTTTGTTTTCCCTTGACCACTTAATAAGACAACGGTCCACAATACTGCTTTTAGCCAACTGTTACAAAAAAAACAACAGTGGACATTTTTAAGGTCAAGCAAACAAAAAAAATCTAACAGGATGTCTAAAAGTTGCCTCGCTTTCCGTCACCCCTTGCGTGTTTTAATACCGTGTTTCATTTATTTTTTTTTCCCCCCACAGCATATCCGGCTGAAGCGTCATTCAGGACAGCAAGAATATTGACTTCAGCTCATGAAAGCAGCCAGCCTTCATCGACCCCTTTCTGTAGATAATCTCCAGGACTTCGAGTGTGCTTCAAAACTAACAGCCTTCTTACCCCGGACTTGATTTCTTCTGTACTTGCCCTCGCTTGTAAAGTGTGCGTCTTTGTGCACCGCTAGTCTAGATACTGCTTGAGTGCTGCATTGTTTATTTCAAGCCTAGGGTCCCAGTTCAAATGCTTTGAAAAGTTCATGAAATAAATGAAGGGACTGTAGAGCAATGTGCAGTGTGTGCAGAGTACTGATGTGATGTTTCTGCAGGAAAACATTTGGAGAACAAAAAAGAAAATGTGCATAAAAATTGGTCATTAACGTGCAAGATGTTAACTTCAAGATTTGTAAATATTATTCTCCTGTGCTTTCATTACAGTGAGCCGAACAGCTAACAATAAACGGCAGTGTTAATCAAATCTGAAGTCCTTTCAAACGTAAAACAGCTAGAGAATGCTGACATTTACCAAGGACGTGTGTCGCATTTTGAAATAAGGACTTTGTCCTCCTAGAAAAACATTTTTCTAATTTTTGCAGCAGAACCTTTCAAAGTAGTTTCTTCAGAAGCTGTTTGGTAGCTGCTGGGTTATTCCAGTTCTGTTTAGATCGGAGCCCTCAGGAGACTATTCAATAAAACAAACAGCACTAGTTTCCTGTTCTGTAGCTCTAATCGCTATGGCCAAAAGTTTTGCATCACCTAGAATTTTAGGATTGAGATGTCCTTTCATAACAGTGGTGCTATTTCATGTTCGATTACAGAATGTCACATTTTTCAATTTTTTTGTAAAGACTATGGAAAACTACAAAGCTGTATGTAATTCAGTATATTAAGAGTAACATTATTGAGCAGGTTTCATTCGACTTCTGGCCATAGCTGTAACACCACCTCAGTGTACCAATACTTGTTGGATGAAAGTAAATGTACTGAGGAAGTTGAAGTGAATGACGCCATCATAAAGGTAAACACTGCTTTTATACTCTAAACAAGATAAAGGCCAGGTAAGATGCATTGAAATGTTTACAACTCGGAAGCCTCAAAGAACATAATATTTATTTAAAGAAGCCAGCTTGTCAGGCATCCAAGCCAGACGGATGGGTGGGAGGTATACAAACTGCACTGTTTATAAGAGAAAACAATACTTCCCATAGATGCTAGTACACGGAAATCCCAACACTTGAGTCACGGACACGGCGTCTATACATCCAGGCAAGAATAGAACTGTCAACATTATGTGGGAGCCAATGTATATTACACCACTCAAACAGATCTGGTTTAAGCGCAAGTGTCTATAGAACAGCGTTGTAATATTTCATGCTTCATTAAGCATATATCCCTGCTGACCTCCATAATGTCATAACTTGCAGAACATAGATGGATATTTGTATTTTTCAGACAAGCCTTTCTGCAGTATTTACAGCCATCTTTCTATGAATATTGATTTACAAGGTTGACATACCACCGTTTACCATATATCAAGATACTACATATGAGTTCACTTTTTGAAAAAAAAACTCTATAAAAACAGGCCCTTTTCAGTTAAACTTCGACGCTCTGTAAAGTACAATGCCATTCAGGATTTTTACTTTGATTTCCAGTCTTAAGCTTCCTATTCTGCGACTGCGTCTGACAAGGGGAAAGCCAGGAAGATGCTGTGCGAATGATTCACAACACGTATGTGAGAGAAGCTGGTGCTGGCTGGTGACTGCGAGAGAGCCAGGTGACAGAGCTCTTTCTCCAGCACTGCTCTGTGCATCCTCAGGAAATCCTTTGTTTAACACTCTGTGTTATTCTATCCAGCCCAGACAGTCAGTCAGTCATTCTTTGCTGGCGGACAGAGCTGACCTCACCCAGGCATCCTGCCCTCGAGATAGCCGCGGCCCAGGAGGAGAGTTAGGCTTTACGTGGCAGGTTCCCAGCATCTTCAGGGATAGAAATGAAGACTCCCGTTGCACAGCAGTTTGATCTGTTTCTGGTTTTACTATAGAGTTTAATAAGGCACACCTTGTTATTACCTATACATGCTGTGGCTAATCAAGATTGTAGTAAAACCTGTCACAGGTGCAAATGCTGTGCGATAGCAATCTTATTTCCATCCCTGATCTCAAATGTGTCGTTCAGTACTTTGCTTTAACAGCAAAGACTAGAGAGAAAATCCAGTGGGAGCAAAACGCGAAACAGAATTGAAGCAATTTCTGTTTTTTATTGAAAAACCGGTCAAAGCTGTGACTATTGGACACTGTCAACAATAACTGGTGAAGGCTGACAATGAAGTAGAATAATAATCTTTGAGCAGCAGCTTTGAGGGCTCTCAACAATAAGCAACCCTCAGCTTTAAGCTGCGCCTGGCTTGGCATCCTGCATGCACTTCCAGCTTGTGCAAGCGTGCCGTGGTCATGTGCTCCAGGCCAGTGGCTTTTCCTATTTGCCAATGCAGAAGTCTTTGAATATGAGATCCAGGATCTGCTCTGCACCCACCCTGCCGGTGATTCTGCCCAGGCTGGTGAGGCCAAGGCGGAGCCCCTCTGCAGCCAGGGCCAGGTCCAGTTCCCGGTAGTGCCGGTACTGTGCCAGCGCCTCCACGCACCTGAGCAGGTGAGCGCGGTGGCGGGCCTGGGTCAGGCTTGGGGCGCCCACCAGGGGGTTTCCACACCTGACAGGGAGACAGAAGCAATCAGGGATTCTTATAAAAACATCACCACTGCGCTTTACCTTTGCAGTCTCCCATGATTATCAATCAATCAAATTTTTATATAGCGCCTTTCATGGCAAAGCCAATTTCAAAGCGCTTCACAATCAAGTAAATCAAAATAAATCTGGTTTCACAGATACTGTGTATTTACTGTGATTTGCCTTTTTATTACCTGCAAACCTTGTATGCCTTATTATACCTTTGGTATGCTTTTACTACAGTATATTGCAGTACACTTTTAATAGGAGGCTACAGTAAGACCGAACGAACACAGATAGGGGTTCAGTTAAACCTCACAGTAAACACAAGCGTTTTGCTTTGCTTTAAAGATGCTCTCAGATGAGCTCTAATATTGGAAAACCTTGCCTGCTAATGGAGGGGTCTGTGAAACCAGATGATTGTCATTTTAGTTCCCAAGTGAGAATGTGAAAGTAAGTTGTGATACCAAATCAAAGTAAATAACATTCTTGGTATTTCCTGGAACCTTAAAGAAACAGTATGAGACAGGTAAAATGTACCATTGTGATGCGAGCTGAAAAGCCGGAATTGACCCAGACTGTCCCAGTGAACACAGAGTCATATGGTAACCCTACCTAGGACAGTCCTAGAGTACACTCACATGCTCTCTACTTGCTTTTGAAGGACCCCAAGGAAGTGTTCCAGTCCGTCTCCCGTTGTGCAGGACAGCAGGCAGACGGGGGGCAGCCCTGCAGCCCGGGCGAGGACCCCTCTGAGGCTGTCCAGCTGTTCTCCGGTCAGCAGGTCAGTTTTGTTGAGGACCAGTAGGCAGGGTCTCGGGCTGACACCTAGGACCTTCCTCAGGTATTCAGGCAGGAAATGGGGCACCCTCGTGAGGTCCTCGGGGACCTCTGCCACATCCAGCATGGCCACAGTCAGGTCCGCCTGCTCCACCCTGGCGACAGGAAGAGCCGCTCGTTACCTCCTTCCTGCCGCTTCACAAATTAAACACGTCAGTGTCTCCTTCCTTCCTGTCCCTCTCCACCACACTGAATGAGTTGACTGCACTTCTCCCTACAGTGGGAACTCCTTGCCAGCCTAATTTAATCCACATGCTACTGCAATCAAGGGGTAACGGAACACAAAATGTTGTGTTTTAAAATTACTGTATTTTTCCCCATTTAAAAACATGCACTTTATATTGGCCTCCCTTACTCTCTAACCGCCTCTCCATCTTTCACGATCTCTTCCCATCTCTCTTTTGCTTCTCCTTCTCACCTCTCACCCCTCTACTGACCCTAGCTTTCTATTTCCTTCCCCCTCCTCACCTCTCTGTTGGCCACATGCCGCTCTCCCCCTCCCCCACACCTGTATCTCTCCCCAGCTCCTCTACCTCCCCATTCCCTCCCCTCCTCACCTCTCTGTTGGCCACATGCCGCTCTCCCCCTCCCCCACACCTGTATCTCTCCCCAGCTCCTCTACCTCCCCATTCCCTCCCCTCCTCACCTCTCTGTTGGCCACATGCCGCTCTCCCCCTCCCCCACACCTGTATCTCTCCCCAGCTCCTCCACCTCCTCATTCCCTCCCCTCCTCACCTCTCTGTTGGCCACATGCCGCTCTCCCCCTCCCCCACACCTGTATCTCTCCCCAGCTCCTCTACCTCCCCATTCCCTCCCCTCCTCACCTCTCTGTTGGCCACATGCCGCTCTCCCCCTCCCCCACACCTGTATCTCTCCCCAGCTCCTCCACCTCCTCATTCCCTCCCCTCCTCACCTCTCTGTTGGCCACATGCCACTCTCCCCCTCCCCCACACCTGTATCTCTCCCCAGCTCCTCCACCTCCTCATTCCCTCCCCTCCTCACCTCTCTCTGGCCCGCCTCACCCCCTCTCTCTCCACACTGTCCCCAGTGTCCCTCAGTCCGGCCGTGTCGCTCAGCAGCACAGGGAAGCCCCCAATGTCCAGCGGCGTCTCCACAACGTCCCGCGTCGTCCCGGCAACCGGAGACACGATAGCCGCCGGCCGCTGGCCTGGTAATGACCGGGAAAACGACCCCACAGTGAGCACCAGCATAGGGTCACCTGTCAAACACCCCCCACCCCTAGGACTGAAGCTGTTTTATACTGTAGCTTTATTTCTCAATTTAAAATGAACTAGGAGATTGCGTAGATATGTACAATAACAACCCTGGCTACAAAAAAGCTGCGCCATTAGTAATTTTAAAAATAACTGTGCTAAAGGAAACTGATTCAGAAAACCTCTATGCAAGATCAGGGAGCCCCCCCTCACCTTCCCTCCATTGTGAGGCCCCTTTAAGACTCTGTTTCCTGGCTCTCAGGATTTGAAGGTCCTGGCTCTCCTGGGGGTCACTCACAAGATGTATATCTCAGCGTGACAGCTCAATTGAAACTCCTCGCACAGAAAGGATGTGCTCTCTCTCCGAGCCTCTCCCAATTTCCCATCTATCAACAGCAACCCTGACGAGACCAATCTGAGGTCTTTCTCCTGGCGCTGTCCTAACACAAGTCAGCTATGAACCGGAGGATTTTTCATTGGTGTTTTGTGTTTCAGGTTTTTAAAGGTTTGGCAGCTCCTTATTTGACTGCTCTGGCAGACCAGCACTGGCTGTAGCTTACGCTCTCGGGATTCTGTTCATTTGGCTGGTGCAAGGGTTCGAACGCCTCTGGGAGAATTATCTTTTACACATCAGCTCCCGAAGTCACAGGATTGTTTCCATCACAGCATGAAGATGGAATCTGATAATCTCTCCTTCTCTGGTTTTAAAGATCATATCAGGGAATTGCTTAGAACCTCCTGCCAATGCTTCTCCCTCAGCCCACATAAACAAATAGATATGACTTATTTATACTATCCTTAGATCTTTGTAAGCTGCTGATTAAGTTTGAAACACACATGTTTTTATTGTGCTGTTTGTGCATTGTAATTGTTTGAAAGTCTGAAATCAGCAATAAAGCTCTCACACATACACACCTCTCTCTCTCTCTCTCTCTCTCTCTCTCTCTCTCAATGTTTTTTCTTATTTTTCTTAGCCCCTTCGCACGATGTTAAAAGCTTTGTGAATATGATCCTCAGACCCTCTCACAGTCCTGCAGCTGTCTGAACAGTGCAAAGCCCCCTTACAGATGGTGTTGAGGAGGCTACTCTTCCCCGCGTTGGTCTCCCCGGCGATGACCACCTGAACTCCGCTGCGTAACCGCTCACCACGCCGCCCGTCCCTCAGGTGAGCCTCCAGCTCCTCCCGCAGCTGCTCGACTGAGACGTCCACTAGGGGGAGCAGAGACACGAGGGGCAAAGTCAATCCTGGAGCTGCTGCCAAGACTGTGCGAGCGCTGCTTCACTGCAGGACACACATCGGAGACTTACACAAACAGCACAATTCAATTCAGTGCATTCATTTATATAGCGCCTTTCATAAGACAGTACCTCAAAGAGCTTTAATATGTTAGTTAAAACAGAAAGAAGCTTGCAATATCAAAAAGTAGTAACTAACAATAAATAATAATAATATCAATAAATAATAACAATACAAAAGTTAAAATAAAACATTTGAAGAATACAGGAAATGATTAAGTAACGATAAAAAAAAATGTGGAAAAACAACAAGAAAAATACAAGCGACTGTCGGGCCTCAGTTTCATAAATTCAAACTTCAAGACTCTTCTTATTCCAGTAAACGCACGCTTCTGTTTTCTGGTGTGATATGACGGCGGGCAGCCAAAACGACTGCCTGCGGGACTAAGAGGTTTCTTGAAGTGTTACACAGATTTAAAAGACTGAGGATTGACTATTCAGAAGACTGAGAGACGGCTGTTTCTTGCATGTTCATATTTGCTTGTTTCTGGTCTGTCAGGACTATCCGTTGGTCCAATGAAACTTTTGAAGTGCATTTCCTCTTGACAGAACACAAAGGAAAAACTCTCATTAAGATAAGAGCAAGGCTGTGGCTCATGCGAACATGAATCACAAAGCACTCTGCATTGTTTTGTCTCAGGAGTTGCCAGGCTGCTGACAGAGGACTACATTTGTTATCCATGGCTTGGGAGATTAACAGGACGGTGTTGAATGATTTTTTTTTTTTTTTTTTGGATAAGGGGTAACATACACAGAACAGAAAGGATACCTTGTTTTAAAACGCCCTCTTCAATATTCTCATCTTCACTGAAATCAATGAACGCTTCCATGTGAGCCAGATTCTAAAATAGGGATAAAATAGGGAAGTACATTTAAACCAGCATCATTCACTGTGAAAAGCTTTCCCCATCTATTTAAATTCAAAACGTGCAATTGCAAAAAGCAACAGTCAGCTGTTGGCTTCCACACAGTATCCAAACCGTCACCTTGCAGTTCATGAAAAATAAAACATTTTCCACGTTCCCATCAAGCGAATAGCAACCCGGTTAGTCAGACCGCAATCAAAGGCTTTCATGGAAATAAATCAAAACAGAGCTGCTTTTTGGAAACGGTTTCCCCAGGAAAGCCTGAATTAGATTCCATCTGCGCCACGGCGAGGGTCAGCATTTACGCAGCTTTACAGCTGGGACGGGACTGCAGCACAAAGAGGTGAATAAACCACCCCCCCCCCCCCCACCCCCCCCGGCTCTCAACCCGCACTCAAGACAGGATATCCTGCCTCCTCGACTAGGGATCTAAACTGCACCCCCCCACCCGAGCAGGGCCAGACAGAGACAAGCCTGAACAGCAGCCCAGCTTTCCAGGGGTTATTACCAGGGCGACACAGCAACGAATTCATTGAGATGCCTCAGGGATGGAAATAAGACTCCCATTGCATAGCAGTTTGATCCATTCCTGGTTTTACCATGAGTTTAATAATTAGACACACCTGAGCTTGTTACCAATACACTGTGGCTAATCAAGCTCGTAGTATGACACCTGGAAATGGTGAAACCACTATGCAATAGGAGTCTTATTTCCATCCCTGTCTCTAAAGGGGTACTGATAAAATGAGGTCTGGCTTTGAACCCAGCTCTTTTGAGATTGATTAGTTGTCAGTCTCTGCTTGAGAGCCTCCAATGGCAAGATGGTGTTCAGTTCAAGAGTAAAGATTAATTCTTCAGTCTTGTGACCACCAGAGCTGAGAACACATGAAATCGCCCCCGGGGATGACTGCACCACTAGAGTACAAACCAGCCTCTAGGTGCGCTCGCAGGGCTGTGCTGGGAAGCTCTCATGGTGTGCCTGACTGTAGTGCTTGTACCCGCGTGAGGGCCTGGCTCCAGCCCTGGTACAGTCGCCCCAGGTCTCCAGCCATCTGCCGCAGGGCCTGCCTCCTCTGAGCCTCCGTCTCAGCGTGGATCAGGTCCCCCAGCCCCTCCACCTCAGTCAGGTCCAGCTTCCCCGCCTGGAAGGCACGTCTAGTAAACTCCCCAGCTTCAGCGGGGCGCAGGCCGGGCAGGCTTCCTTTGGGAAAGTAAAATGGTTTTGTGTTTGCTTTTGAGTTCTCCGTTCTGCAGGCACACATTATCAACCCGGACTCACGTTGCTCAATCGCACACATGCCAATTCCGGCTACAAAAGTGTCGCATCACTCTATAGAACTAAGTAACGTTGCTTCATGAAGTCGAATGAAACCTGCTGAATAATGTTACGTTAACATATTGAGTTACGTACCCACTTTGTAGTTTTCCATACACTGACACATTTTAAAATGTGACATTTCAAAATCTAACATGAAATACTGTACTGCTATTACAGTGTCTGGACTTTTGCAATATCATTGTGTAGTTTGTTTGATTACATGATGTTAAATATAAGATCTAAATTATGTTCACACATATATATACACACATGTATATACATATATTCAAGCATCTGGATGCGACAGTCCTACTATCAGACAGTATATACTATCCTAGCCTACAAAAAAAAAAAACCCACTCACAAAACCCTGCTTATCCTACAGCGCCCCCTAGCTGCCAAAACCTGACATAGCATCGCAAGAGGATTCAAGAGGCAGTATATAGCAGCAAAACAGCAGGATAATAAACCTCCTTCTTTCTCTTACCCAGGGCTTGTAAAACTCCGCTTATCACTGCTGGACCCCCGTGCACATGGAACTCAGCGCAGTCTTCACCTGTGAAGCTGTGCGGACCTGCAGAGAGGCAGCGAGTGTGAAAAACCAGCATGAAACCAACCTATAGTGGTATTTCCCCTCAACCTCCCTGGATTTTTAACCCCACAACATGAGGCATGAACGTGACAGGAGCGATGACTTACTATGGCATTTTTATATTCCTATTTAAATGGTGAGTGTATATTATATTATATTACTCCCCTCCCAAAACTAAATAGTACAACATTATTAACTGGACTGCACAACAGCTGTCAGTTCTTCCTTGCTTCTTCGCTTGCTGTGTTCTTACATTTTTTTAAAAATGTATTTATCTATTTTTTCCCCTCATCACAGCAATTCCCCACACAGCTCAGGAAAACTGAAGGTTCAGCAGGCATCCTCCGATCCCACGACAGAGCCAGCTTCCTCTTCTACACCCAGGAACTCGAGAGCGGATGTCAGCGAGCTACCAGCCTCTGGAAGCCAAGAGCCAGCTGCAGGTGTCCGCCCGAGCTCACCAGGAGCCTGGCTGGTAGGGTCCGCTGTAGCGTGATGAGGAGAATCAGCCCCTGCCGGTTTTGTCTTTCGCTTGCTGTTTTTGAAGATCTGCTCAATCACTGACCTGGGAACCAGAGCACCAGCCCCCGGTCGAGTGGCTCCCCTGTGCCGGGGTCCAGGAGGCTGTGCAGCACAGCGGTTCTGGGGGCTGGGAGTGCCTGCTTCATCCCAGCGAGGCTGCGGAGAGCACTGGCCGAGGCTGGGCCACTGACTCTGATCACTGCCACCCCACACTTCCCGTGGCCCGAGGACAGCGCGAAGATGGTGGGGCAGTATCCTGGGCCAGGAGCACTGCACAGGGGCCTCAGAGCGAACCTGCAGAACAGAACAGAACAGGAGTGTGGATTCACAGTTCAGTAACAGCCGGACTGATTCAATAAGGCATCAATTCCTGTACACATCAGCAACCCAAGCGGCGGATTCAATCAAAATACATAATGGCAGTGTTATTTCTGTTCCACGGCAATATTCATCCATAACACGCAACAGTGCTAAAAAAATTAAAAAAAAATTTTAAATACTGTACTAAGAAACTTAATGAATTAAACGACGACAGTCTTGAACAGATGTCTTGTTAAATGTCTTCAAATATCTTTCATGCAGACACTGAAAAAGACTTCTAGACGAAACCGCGCTGTCGTCGAATTTATTAAGTTTCTTTCAGAAGGCCTATATTCAATCAAATTGACCGGAGGCGTGGTACATGTGTTTAAACAACAGCTTCCTGAATGTCGACAAACTAATAATACTATGGCAGGTGTTTCCATTATTTTGTACGCCGCTGCGTGTATCATTTGATTCAGACATATCACAACGAACAGCAACACACCTTAACCCCGCTGCGACACCCGAACAGCGTCTGACAAGCGCTCCAGAAAGCATTCTGAACATTTTAGCCATTTCCACCAATAAAGCAGGTGTGTGTTACGTTTCAAATACAGTTAAATCCCATTCAGAGCACATATATATCACCATTCACAGTGGCTCGTTAGTAAGATCACATTTCAGTACATCTAAACTCCAGTGTTCTCTGTTATTTTGTAATAATATTGTGTTTCAGCATGTTGAATTATGATAAGCGCGGTTAGACGACAAACAATATGTATACAGAAGCACGAGTTATAATATTATAATATTATAATATTATATAGACACAACTACAACCTAAAATTAAAACTCTCGTTCCTTTCACACGCTCCTAATAGCAGCTCACATGTTTACGCGGAGTGTAAGCCCCACCCTTAACATTTAATTGGCTGTCACGAAACCCCACGCCTTTCTATCATTGGCTCGTTTTTCACAACCGTTCGGATTCCGCGCCCTGCTGCCTTATGATAGGAGCCTGTGGTTGTCAATCAGATACCTCTGTGCTGCAGAAAAAAACGGACCCCTCCTTGTTCCTGTTGACATTGGTTCCTAGAAACTGTACTGGTATTTGACAAAAAAAAAAAATATGGCAAAGCGAGTGTTCTTTAGTTCTGTGTGTGTGTGTGTGTGACCCTGAGCAAGTCACTTAACCTCCTTGTGCTCCATTCTTCGGATGAGACGTAAAACAAACGAGGTCCTATAGTCAGAAACTCTGCAGCAGCAGCAGTTGTTGATGGTGCATAGTTCACCCGTCTTTGTAAGTCGCTTTGGATAAAAGCGTCTGCTAAATGACTAATTAATAATAAATAAACATATTATTATCAAAAATTATATTTATTTATTTTTGTAGTCATAACATTCGTTTTTTTTCCATTTCTTGCAGTGCACACGCACATGTTAATAGACGCTTGTTTTACAAACAACGAGGTGATGCGACGCTCTGCCACCCTTGCATTATGGGAAATGTAGTTTCTGCACCTGTTTACATGTACCATCTTCATATCATAGCCGGTGGGCTGTGGATTACTATTTAAAGAGCCTGCAGAAGAGAGCTGTGATAAACAGATCTGGTCTGGGGATACTAAATTTAGACGGAAGAATCTGCCAGGCGTCTTACAACCGCAAGCTGTTTTTCTTGTTTCTGTGAAACATGTAATTTATTTATTCGCTGTGTCCTTCTCTGACCTCAGCTTCAGTCTCATCTTAGTCTGGCGCTGGGCATTTACACCTAACGGAAAGTTTAGTGCGGTATAGCAAGACAAACTGTAGTAAACCATAGTAAAATGAGTTTATATTCATGTCTAGTCAATGCATCTCCACCACGTGTCTAAATAGCTGGCTTACATTGACAACATTAAAATGAGCAATTATATGTTCAGGGATACCACAGTTTATTAAGCAAAGGATCTGAGTGGGTTAAAACAGGCGATATAATTTTCAATATATTCAATACTTGGGACCAAGCACACACACAGAACACCATGTTATTTTTAAGCATAATTTTGTAATTGTACAAAATCGCATTGTGATTGTAATTCCAGCAAACAATGCTGCTGTAATTGAAAGTGTATTTGTAACTGTCGCCGGGTCTGGTTGTTGGTTTATTAAACCAGTTGTTTAAATCTTTCAAGATATATTTAAATCCGCTCCTTGTTACATACCCCCTGATTGCTGCCCCATGACGAATCGAATGGAGTATCAGTGCTGTACACGGTACTGTTTTTTTTTTTAGCACGTGTGAAGAGGTGTGGGTTAGTGTTACAGGGTCAGTGGATCGCTGGCCTGCAGTGCGGTGTGCATGTCAGCGTGTATGTGCGGCAGTGCTTCAGAGTGCTTTCACACACACGCACACACACACACACGCACACACACGGTACTGTCTGTAAATGATGCAGAACTCACTGCAGCGGCCTTGTGTAAACTGCTGAGTCAGCAGAATGCACGCTGGAGCCTGCTCCCTCAAACTGCAGCCAGGAAATAAAAGGCATGACAAGACCCGAATGCAAAACATTTGCAGTATTTCTCAATAATCGTACTTGTGAGATGGCACATGGTAAATGCTAAGCATCTCAAAAATAAAAAAAATTAAAAAAAAATGTCCATCTCCTTACAATTTGATTATGAGCGCATCTTATTTCTATTACTTGAATACTGTTTGTTTTTTTTAATTTCTAGTTGCCTTCCATAGACATATATAACATAGGCTAGATTAACCAAGGCGTCTTCATGAACTCTTCTGGCAATGCACCGATGTGCAGTAATGGCACTGGCTTCTATAATGACTCTTAGGTCTATGGCAGTCAGCCAGACCCGAAGAGCAGCTCCTGATCCAGCACCTTACCACAGACTTGCATTCAACAACGACTGTAAACATCACAATAAGGCCGATGTAATTTGAAGCTCTTTAATTGTATGTTAATAGCCCTATAATAGAAGCCTGTCTGCGGGTATCAGGTTTCCCTTACAGGGAGGCTGAGAACATGACATCAAGTTCGTTATTCTTTTAAAGAAAGCGCTGCTATAATGCCTGCCCCAGACTAACCTCATGGGCTCCCCGTCCTGTTTTCCTTCTTTGAATTCCTCGTTTTCTAAGCGGCGTGTTCTCAATAGAGAATTACGCTGCTGTTTCTAACCTGGGAGGGGAGCGTATAAATGTATCAATAAGTTCTCTTTATTATGCCTTAGTAATGTATGTGTGTGGAGGCTTGTTATAATGTCTATACAGGCCTGTCCGAGTACAACTGTTCGGCGCTTAGTATTATTGCGTATAGTACAGCCAATGTATTTCCAGTGCAGAAAATGTGTCTCGGGAGGCGAGGAGAACCAGACCATCTTTAATGTGTGTGTAACTGTCTACTCCCTCTCTCTTTGTCCCTCCTCCAGAGTGAGGCTCGCTCCGGAGCTCTATCTATCTGCATGCAGCCCGCCGCAGCCAGGATGAAGCGCAACAACCTTCACTTCACTTTCATATGCATTTAACCCCCCATCTCTGCTCTGCACGGCCGAGTCCTCATGCTACCCCGACCCCAAGATACAGCACCCGCTCCCCATCAGCACACCATGCCCGAGACGGGAGCGGCAGCTGCCCCTGCAGCCGCAGGCAGCAACGCGGACGCCGAGACCCGACACAGGCATCGCTCGCAAGCGGAGGGAGAGAGAGCAGAACCGGCTACCCAGACAGCCTCCACCGGAGTCCTGGGTGAGTCTATGGAAAAAAAAATGCTTACGCTGAAGAAGCAAGGGAATTTTGATAAATAATAAAAATACTACACAAAATCAGGAACAATAAAAATGAGTGGTCTGCAAACAGCTACCGACATGAAGCGTGTTTTGCAATATGCATACAGAGTACGATGTGTAGCATTATTGGCTTTTGTCTCATGCGCCCTAGCCTGCGATAACTGCACACAGGTGGTTATTAGTACTGTATAATATTGCTGTCACTAATAATAATAATAATAATAATAATAATAATAATAATAATAATGCACTTTACTGTAGCGGTGTTTTATGTTAAGGTCACAGACAGTACTGGTAATATAACCACTGGGTGAGATACCGCATGGCAATATATTCAATGCGTATAATTGGATTATTTTGCGCATTTATTTTTTGTGATTAAAGTTTTTTAATAATATTTAGAATGCTATGCGCAGAATTAGCTATCTCGATCCAATACAACTCTTTTTCTTCGTCTGCAAATCGTTTTGAGCGATTGTGCTGTGCGGTATGATATTGTAAATAACTTTTTAGCCTGGGCAAGGAAGGCACCTCTGTACAGGTTACATCATTGTTCACCAGATGTCCGCTTAACTGTGTTCTCGGTGTAGCCATTACTAGAACGTTTGAACGGCTTCTGTTGAGAAGTCAGACGAAACGTTTCAAGAAGGTCGTTTAGTTGCGTGAATTACGCGTTGTTCCTGTTTTTATGTTTCGTCCTAATAATGCGATAACTGCATTTTCGGCCTTTGAATGCATCAGTACCTTGGTTTTGAGGTTATCGATGGGCCTGGTAATGTTGCACATTGCAGTGCAATGTAACGCGTTCGTTTTCACGGCACTGCTCTCTCTGCTAATCGTTATCATGGTTATATATATATAATGTGGTAATTTTGTAATGGGGTTTGGAATGCAAACAGCACGCCTGGTCGCTGCTTGTGTTTGTGTGTGTGGAGGCGCCGCGTGCTGCAGGATGATGCAGTGTGCCGACCGTCAGCCTTCTTGAAGGGGACACGTTACCAATGCAAGGTAATGCACGGTACATCTTAAAGGGGCACGCTCCCTATTCAAACTTTCCGAGGTGTAGCCTTTTTATTTCAGTCCGGTTGCTTCTGATAACTTCCGCGATACAGTGCGGTCATGGAATTTTTATGAGGTGTATGCGATCTTGGTTGTAAATTTAAGTTAAAGGGAGAAATATGTATACTACCGGTGTGATGTCAGCATATGGTACCCTGTGTGAACACGTGTGTCTGCTGGAGACAGCCGGCTCCTTGTTCAAGGTGCAGCTCTCATTGATTGGAGATTACAGGTAGCTGTAAGAACAGGTGTACACATGCTCTTCTGACAGGTATGCGTGAAGGCGGGTAATTACACTTTGTTTTCTTTTTAATTGCTGACGCTTGAAGTACTGGTTTCCCTAGTCAGGTGAGTTGATGGTTTCTGGAAACCATCAGAGGACCAAGGGGGAAGATCTCATGGTGTGTGACTGTAGCACGTTCCTTAAGAAGCACACACACACACACACACACACACACACACACACACACACACACACACACACATATATAACCTGGTCCAGGTTATGTATATTCCACCTGGCGCTCCCCCAGCACAGCGTTGCTTACTTTTTCAACATCATGCTTTCATATCCCCTTCATTACATCATTCATGACATCACTCATTACATCATTGTGGGCAGCAGTGTGGAGTAGCGGTTAGGGCTCTGGACTCTTGACCGGAGGGTCGTGGGTTCAATCCCAGGTGGGGGAACTGCTGCTGTACCCTTGAGCAAGGTACTTTACCTAGATTGCTCCAGTAAAAACCCAACTGTATAAATGGGTAACTGTATGTAAAAATAATGTGATATCTTGTAACAATTGTAAGTCACCCTGGATAAGGGCGTCTGCTAAGAAATTACTAATAATAATAATTCATGACATCATTCATGACATCACTCATTACATCATTCATGACATCAAGTTAATCGGAGCTGCATCACAGGAAGTGGTTTGTCACAAGGAAGTAGCAGCGTCGTGAAATGCGTATTCCAGGCTGAAGTATAGAATCCAGTCAACGGAACCCAGCGATCTCCAGCAGACGATCAGGGCTTCCGGTTCCATTAAGGAAATGGATTTTAAAGTCTTTGGCCAGCGCTCCTTGAAACAGCTCTTTACCTTTCATGCCGTCCTCCACCTGCAGGGCGTTTCACAGCTGTCTCTTACACTTGCAAACATTAGCTGCTACGTGATCTCATTAGAAGTCATGGTGATGAAAACAGAATGCTGCTTTTAGCCAGATTAGCACAGCTTCTGTGGTTCTGCGCCTGGTTGCAACAGAGTTCATCCAGATTGTTATTCACCACAAGGCAAGCAGATTTAGCTGTCTGAATTAATTCATCTCCTTTTATGACTTGCATCTATTTCATCATCTATTTCCTGATTGAAAATAAGCCGGAGTCTTGAGCATAATAAACTGGCAGGTTAGCAATTCAGTGACTGGATTGCTGAGGTGAATATCAAACTGCACAGATAACACTTTACTTGTGGATTCTTTGTGTGGCTTTTTTCAAACTGTGTTAGTTTGTCCGGTGCACTGTCGGTTTGCATTGCTAGGATCTCCATGTCAGTGTGTATAAATCAAAGTGATATCTCATTGGGTTTCATCACATACACACACATATGCAGAATTACACACACACACAGAAATAGAAAACTCACAGTACACTCACATACACTTACGTACCTTGTCCGTATCTTGTCTTTATATTAAAAGTTGGTCTTTTGTCTCTAGTGACGTATTCCTCACAAAGAGAGTAAAGCATGTGTGTAGCTTGTGAGCCCTGGTGCTCCCTCCCAAGGGCAGTTCAACTGGCAAACAGCACTGCAACAATGGAAGAAGCCATGTATTGTGAGCCTGCAGGTCTGAGCCTGTAAGCACAGTACTGCTAAATGTCTCTGTACTGTCTGACAGACTCAGGGACTAGTTAGAACACAAACCTGGACTCACGTGCAGTGCTATATTGCAACCATGTGCATTGCTCTCCACTTCCAAACACAGAAGGCATCAGGTTGCACAGCTATAGGAATATATCTGAAATATATGTTTTTTGGGGGGCCCAGCTAAAATATATACATATATTGTGCTTCATATACAAGTTGCATCTCCCTGTTTCAGTCTTGATGGCCGGCACAGTAGATCTGACAGACTTTGATACAGGGCTGATAGCAGGCGCTCGATTGGCAGGTGCTTCTGTATCCAGGACTGATGAATCTTCGGTCCATTCCGGAGCCCTGGCAGGGCTGCAGATTTGCATGAACATTCCTGTACACCTTGCAGACTTGTTGCCCTGCACTGCTATTGACAGTGCTATGGCATTTCCCATTTTACATCCAACCCTTGTGCATACTTTACCTTACATGCAATGACCAGCTAAACCTCATTCCTCTTCATTCTGCACGCACAGCAGCAGACGAAACTAAAAACATTACAACTCGGATTGAAACCTAAAGAAGAAACAACTGCATAACTACTGAAACCTAGGCCGCAGGTTCAGACAGGCCAGCCCTCCGTGAGATATCCTGACCCTGCTCCCCCAGCTCAGCCTGTGGCTAACGCTCTCAAACACTGCAGCCCTGCACAAGCCCTCAGTCAGCCCCCTGACTCCCAACCCTGCAGCTGTGCAGATAGACTCGCTACAGAGATAGGCAGCAGATGTAATCGTCTCTCTCCCTGTCCCCCACGAGATTCCTCCAGGCACTGCCAGTGCCAGGAGCTTAGTGGGCAGAGTGTGGGCCTCCACAATGCAGGCACTGTCTCTCCAAGCCATGCCCTGCCAGGAGGCACCATTTCAGGGACTCTGAATTCAAACCAGGGGGTGGTGGGGGGTATTATGAAAAACCTATTGTCTCGCATAACATAAAAGGATTTTTTGTTTTTCAAATGCTTAGTGGAATTTGAACGCTGGACCAGGGTTTCTGAAAGGGTAGCTGGTAAAATCCCTGAAGTTAATGAAGCTTTTGTTCCGCTGTTGTCGTCTGAGGAAAAACAAACCCCACCCTGTGTATCAACAGACAGGGCCTTGGCCTGAAAAACACAAACTTGCAGGAAGACCAACACCAGGGTTTCTCTTGGGACCTGAAGCCAGGTTGACTTTTAAACAAATAGCATAGCTGAATAAGCAGCAGTGTGTACTGCATTGAGATTTACTGCTTGTCAACTACAATTGAATACAGAATGCCACATGATGAACTGCCTTCTCTCCTTGTACGTGTTGAATACCTAAGGACTTTTATCTTTTTTTATCTGTTCTTATGAAATTGGCCAATTTCCATCAAAACAGGTCTTGCCACTTGATCTGCATGATTCACACCTGTTAGAAATGACATTTCCAACTGCGCTACGGTCAGAGAGACAGTGAAAATGGCACTAGTCATAATGAAGTGTAGAAAGCAGATTCCACCCTATTGAATCGAGTCCCATTGAAAGTTGCTGTAGTGTGCCCAGCCCTGCTTGGGCACACACCTGGAATGTGAGCTCATATGGTTTCCCATTGTGAACAAAGGAGCCATTCTCCTTATCTCATTCCCCAGAGCACAGCGGTTTGCGTGCGGTGTGCTGTGAATGATGTTTTCTCGATGAGAACAGCAGGTTCAAAGTGATCCTGCGGCACACCTGTGGAGTCACAGCCGCGCTAACGGTCAACACATTTCAAACAGAAAGAGCAAGTCACTTTTTTGTGACGTGTTCCGTCATTCCGAGTGCTTGAACTCGGATGATGTGTTGTTTTTTTTTTGGAAGGTGTTCTGGCTGTGAGCTGCTCTGCAGTTGTGGTTGCCTGCCATAGACATAGCTGAGATCACCCAAGGTGTCTTTGTATTTGTGATCCGCAGAACTCTGATGCATTGCTGGCAGCAAAAACCAAAGGGAGATTGATACGATCACAAGATGGCGCTGGTGTCCGTCAGTTTGTAAAAATCTCACGAATCGTACCTGAAGGGTGAAATTGTCCCCCACACGTTCGCTACCTTCAAAACTGCACTTTAGAGAACTCAGGGGCTGACGGAAGTATGGAACAGAATTGTGAAATATCTTGTTAGTTACAACCACTGCAGCGAGGCCAAGTGTCTGAGTGATTTTGTCTTTTTTTTTTCATAAACCCTTGAAAATGTAGTGCAGCATTGTGAATGACAGCTGGTTCTTTCATTCCTGAATAGAACATTTAAAGAGAGAGAGAGAGAGAGAGAGAGAGAGAGAGAGAGAGAGAGAGAGAGAGAGAGAGAGAGAGAGAGAGAGAGAGAGAGAGAGAGAGAGAGAGAGAGAGAGAGCGCTATTATCTGACAATTGGGATTCAAATGAGATGCTCACCATGCAAACCAAGAGAGGCAGAAACTCAGATAAAAATGCTGCATTACAGGAAAGTAAATGAATCATTTTACAGACAAGGGCCTGTATCTGGGCAAATTGCAGGCAAATTGCCCACTCCGTAGTAAATATAGGACAGGGCAATTTGTCCGCAGTGGAGAATTGGGCCCAGATTATTCTATATATAAGGGCAAATCCTGGTAAATAAAACTATAGGTGAAGTTACTATTCTTAAAGTTTCCCATAGTAAAAACATAGCAAAGTGTAATAGATAGTGAAAGCATGGTAAAACCCAGGGAAATATGACAAAGCATTTTTAAAATAAGGCAAACCACGGTCAACTACGGTAAATGCATGGTATAACCATGGGAAATCTGCAAAGTTACCATGGAAATGTGCAGTGCTAAACTTCTATAAAGGTACATAGGGGCACAGGTTTTGCTTAAAATATAATACTGACTCTGGAATGTCTCAAAACTGGCATTTAAAAGAGGGGAGGCTGAAATTCCAATAGAGATCCACAGGGATCATCTTCATCGTGTTCCATGACGAAACTGTTCCAAAGAATTCCTAAAACAGGATCTAAGAGGATCTAATCAGGAATTGAATCCGTTTTAAGAGCTGGAGCGTTATTAACATTTACCGTTCTGAAACACACACCCCTGCTCTCAGGGGTAGCAGATACTGCTGCTAATTTAGGTCTGAGAATACAGTGTTCCTCTGATGAGGCCTTAGCCAGCGCTATGGAGACAGAGGCCAGTCAAACACACAGACACCGCCTGTGCTTGAGTCATCTGTGAGGTAATTTAACAACGCTTGCTTTCTGTTCTGCAAAAAAAAAAACAGAAGCAGTATGCTAGTTCTTATTAGAGGAGGCTGCTAATGTCATTGTGAATCTACACCCAGGATAAGCAAGGCTGGATTTTATTTTGATAACTCGCCCCTGGGTTCTATCAGCCTGTGCGTGGTTATCCAGGGGATACCCCTAAAATTAAGACGGTGACGCAGTCCGGGGGGGTGGGGGGGGTTAGGCTATAAAATTAATCTTCCTGTCGGGTATAAGATGATCAAATCAACCCTCTTGGTCAAGTAGTTTTTATATGACTGTCAATGAGGTTTCACCTGGATTTTAACAACAAAAAGGAGTCCCTTTTAAATGGGTCAAATATTGAAGGCTGTCCGGTACAAAGCATGAGCTGTGTGACACAGAGGCTGTTTTCAAAGTCCTCAGGCAGCTGGACAGGAAGGGGTTAACTGCTGCGTCTCCCCCCTAGGCTCGGGTTACAGTATACAGATGAGTGATATTTAGATTGTGAGGGGGGAGGGGGGAGGGTCTGTGTCCCAGCTTGGGACGTCCCACCTGGGCTCCACTCCAGGTCTGGCTCATGTCTCTGCTGAGTTACTGGCTGACCCTGTCTCTCTTCTCTCTGTTTCTCTTCCCCTGCCTCCCCCACCCCCAACATCTCTCTTCCTCCCCCAGATAAGCTCTTTGGAAAGAGGTTGCTGCAGGCTGGACGCTACATGATGTCCCACAAATCCTGGATGAAGACCGTGCCTACGGAGAACTGTGACGTACTGATGACATTTGCAGGTGCAGTAAGAGATCTCTCTCTCTCTGTCTCGCTCTCTGTCTCTCTCTCTCTCTCTCTCTCTCTCTCTCTCTCTCTCTCTCTCTCTCTCTCTCTCCCCAGTGCAAACAGGCCTTACCAACCAAGAACAACATCAAAGTGTCTTCGGAAGGACTTCCTGTTTTGTCTTGCTGACTTCCTGTTTGCTTCCCCCAGAATCCACAGACGACCACACGTTGCTATGGTTACTGAACCACATTCGGCTGGGCATCCCGGAGCTTATCATCCAGATCCGGCACCACAAACACACCCGAGTCCACGCCTTCTTCGTCACGGCGACCTACGAGAAGTGAGTGTCCAGCATCGCTGTGGATCTTTAAGCGTCCGCTGCCTTCCAGCTTTAGCTGATCACAGCTGGTATGAATCCAGCAGGTAGATTCCTTCTCTTGGTTAAAAGACGCTCTCCCTCAGCACCGCACTGTCCGAACGCGGTCTTCTCTTGGCACTGAGATCCCTGCAGCCAGAGTCTGTCACTCTCAGTTGCAGCCATTTTCAAACCCCAGACTTCTCTCAGCAGAATAATCCCTTCACTGGGCAAATTCTTGACACTAATCTGCCTCTTTCTGTCACCTAGAGCCAATCACATCACCGCTGCCACTGGTAATTCATAGTTTACCAGTAGCAATCCTGACCTGAACACCCCCTGCCTTCCATACAGACCCAGGCATCAGGGTGTAACAGGCTGCTAGTGAGTTAGAGGTAACAATCCCCACCCCAGCTACATTTTTCAAAGTTTTCAGTGCAGTTTGCACAATTTCCAACCAGTTCATGATCCCCACTAACTTAATTGTTTAAAGTTCTCTAGTCCTATAAAAGGCAGTTTGTACATTTTGAAATCCCTGGTGTAAACTTTTCAGCACTGTGTAGCTATATAGAAAGACATATATAAAATATTGCTGAATGCGCAGTCCAGAATGCGCAGTGCAGAATGCGCAGTGTAGGATGTGCAGTGCAGGATGTGCAGTGCAGGATGTGCAGTGCAGGATGCGCAGTGCAGGATGTGCAGTGCAGGATGCGCAGTGCAGAATGCGCAGTGCAGAATGCGCAGTGCAGAATGCGCAGTGTAGGATGCGCAGTGCAGGATGTGCAGTGCAGGATGTGCAGTGCAGGATGTGCAGTGCAGGATGCGCAGTGCAGGATGCGCAGTGCAGGATGCGCAGTGCAGAATGCGCAGTGTAGGATGTGCAGTGCAGGATGCGCAGTGCAGGATGTGCAATGCAGGATGCGCAGTGCAGAATGTGCAGTGCAGGATGCGCAGTGCAGGATGCGCAGTGCAGAATGCGCAGTGCAGAATGCGCAGTGTAGGATGTGCAGTGCAGGATGTGCAGTGCTGAATGTGCAGTGCAGGATGCGCAGTGCAGGATGCGCAGTGCAGGATGTGCAGTGTACTGAATGCTGGTTGTCTTGGCAGCCTGCTGCGGGGGGCGGAGGAGGTGGGGCTGCGCAAACCTGTCAAACCCGAGTTCGGGGGCGGGACTCGCAACTTCTCCTGTGAGGAGGACTACATCTACGAGAACATCGAGAACGAGATCTGCTTCTTCAGCTCGCAGGTCAGCTGACTGTCTCTCTTACCTGTGCATTCTCCTGCCTACTGCTTCAGCAAACAAAATTTAACCGTACAGTCGCTGCGATTTTTAACTTAGCTCGTTTTATTCGATTTCGCCCTCACTGATAACCCTTCACCTTCCCCACCTGCCCCCTCTACAGGAGAGACAGAGCATCATCCGCTACTGGCTGGAGAACCTGCGGGCGAAACAGGGCGAGTCGCTGCACAACCTCCACTTCCTGGAAGGGCAGCCAATCCGTGAGTAGCATTCATATTGGCTTCCTGTTTTAGCATCGGTTTTGGCTTAATGAAAAAAAAGAATGCAAAAAGAATTCTCTTGAATCAAGACTTACTCTCGCTGTCTTCCTTCTGCAGTACCGGAGCTGGCCGCTAGGGGCGTCATCCAGCAGCTCTTCCCGCTCCACGAACAGAGGATTCTAAGCCAGCTCATGAAGTCCTGGGTGCAAGCTGTGTGTGAGAAACAGCCGCTAGGTACCGTAAACACCACCACCTTCCCTTCACAAACCAGCCTTTTCACTTGACTGTTTCACGACTGACAGCCCGGTCGATGGAAATAAATGTCAATGCATCCTGTGTAAAAGCTTCAGTCCGGGTTGACATAACCACCGTGTGTAAGGCTAGTGTGTAAGGCCTGCGAGTTACCCCAGTAGCGCCCCCTAGCTCCTAATGCCACTTTAGGTGTGTAATGCTGTGTCTGTCTGGCAGATGATATCTGTGATTATTTCGGTGTGAAGATCGCCATGTACTTTGCCTGGCTGGGCTTCTACACCACCTCCATGCTCTACCCGGCCATCATCGGCTTCGTTCTGTGGATGCTGACCGAGTCTGACCAGGTGAGTGGTTAAGCACTTCCTGCGCTGTAGGTCAAACCCACCCCACTAGACCACGTGACTTTCAGAACAGGTACCAGGATACAGCGTTTTACTTGAGACTTTAGTATATCCTGAAATATCGTACAAAATTGTGACCAGGGACCAGTTGAGCACGCCTGTGTGTGTGTCACCGCCGGGCTGACGGGGGCTGTGTTTGTGTTACCAGACGAGCAGGGATATCTGCTGCGTGGTCTTCGCTCTCTTCAACGTGGTCTGGGCCACTCTCTTCCTGGAGCGGTGGAAGCGCCGGGGGGCGGAGCTTGCCTACAAGTGGGGGACGCTGGACACGCCCGCTGAGAGCCTGGAAGAGCCACGCCCACAGTTCCGGGTAAATAAGAAAGGAGCGGAGCGCCTGAGCAACTGGAGAGCCGAAAGAATAAGAAATCACAGAGAAAGAGGCATGAGCTGTTGGCAGGTAGAAGACCATTGCCTATGGCAAAGAACAGCGGTGTAGAATCTTTCACTATGGGGTGTGTTCGGGGGTAGCTTTTTGCTATCCGGGGGCTTGATTGAATAGGAGCAGAAATCAGGAGCAGTATTTTTACTGAATCTACCCCTAGATAGAGATGAGTGGCTAAGAGATCAGGGATAATGGAAGCTGGATAAGGAAAGAGGGATAGGGGAGGGCTGAGCTGTATTGCTGTGTGCTGTATTGCAGGGAGTGAAGCGGCTGAGCCCGATCACTGGCTGTGAGGAGTTCTACTACCCCCCCTGGAAGAGAATGCTGTTCCAGTACCTGGTCAGCCTCCCCGTGTGCCTCTTCTGTCTGTGCTTTGTCTTCCTGGCCATGCTCATCTGCTTCGAGCTGCAGGTCAGTGGTAAAAGCATTGCCCCTTTAGTCTGGCGTTTCAGTTCTGAGATGTCCCTCACGCTGCTTTCTGTCCACAGGAGTTTGTGATGGGGATCAAGGAGCTTCCTCAAGTGACCAGGTTCATCCCCAAAATCATACTGGCCATCACTGTGACAGCCTGCGACGATGTCTACAGGAAGATTGCCTGCTGGCTCAATGATAGGGGTATGTAACACGGATACAGTACCACGCAGACAGCGTGAGACCAAGATCTCTGATCAGTGGTAACGTAACAGCTGATCAAGGCAATTATACAGCTATGGCCAAAAGCTTTGCATCAGCCTGTAGAATTAACTAATTTTGCTTCATAAAATCGAATGAAACCTGCTGAATAGTGTGACGTTAACATATTGAATTGCACAGCGCTTTGTAGTTTTCCATATACTTAACTGAAAAATGGGACATTTCGAAACATGAAATACTGTACTACTATTGTGGCTTCCAGTAGACTTTTGCAATATCAAGTTGTACTGTCTATGATTACATGATGTGAAATAAAATGTCTAAATTATGTTCATATAGTTTATTTCTATTTATCCTGAAATTCGATGTGATGCAAAACTTTGAATTTCAGTATTCCCTTTCCTTGTGCGTTCACATCCAGATCACTGTTGTGTGTACAATGATGTCTTTATTTTTCCCATTCTAGAAAACTACAGACTCCAGAGTACCTTTGAGAAAAACCTCATTATCAAAATCGTTCTAGTAAGTCTCTCGTAACTGAGTTTGAAAGCGATCAGTACAATAGGTTTCGTCTGCCCTTGAGCTATTACTGTAGTCAGCTTTATTTAATCTACGAAACATCAGTACAAAGCAATAGGCACACTGGTAATGCAATTAGTTATTAGCTAATATTCAGTTATTATTATTATTATTATTATTATTATTATTATTATTATTCCGTGGATTTGTGCTTGACTGTAATGATTTTTTGTCTTCTGTTCCAGTTTCAGTTTGTCAATTCTTATCTCAGCCTTTTCTACATCGGGTTCTATCTCAAAGACATGGAGCGTCTGAAAGAGGTGAGGCTGTTGAACGCAGTGCCAGGGTTTGTAAAAACATGTGTGAAACTTTCAGATCCGTTTCAGAGCGTTCAGGTAACACAAGCACATGAATACAGCAGTGCCGTGGCATCGCAGATTGGTGTGATCAGTTATCCTACCTCGTGTGTTCTTCTTGGTGGGTGAGCGTTTGCTCCGGTACTATTTCCTACAGACAGCAGAGGTGCAGTGGAGCCGGAACTCGCATGATAGACAAGCTAAGTCCCATGACTCACATCTCCTGCACAGCTGTCCCATTCAGCCTGAAAAGAGCTTCAGGAACTTCTTCTGTTGTCAGCTACAGCAGCAGTGGAATCCTCGGTCTGAAAACTCGTCTCGGACGTCATCGCTCTGCCGCTGGCACACATAAATAAAGCATTCTGACCAGACGGAGAAAGGCGCTTGGTGGAAATACTTGTAGATGCATGTGTTGCTAGCAGTTCGGTATACTGATGAAATGTGAATTTGTGTATATTGTTTAGTGGTGTTGCAGTGCCTTCAGATTTAGAGCACCACATCACTGCTGGTAATCGACAGCTGCTTTTCCTAGCCTAACCCTTTCTCTCTGCCTCACAGCCCCCCTTTCTGATCTTTCTTTACATTGTAACTGTGATTTAGTGCTCACTGACGGGAGAGGGATACTGGCTGATTCTCCACTCTCCAGTAGCAGGGTTTCTTTGTGTTTTGTTTGATCTCCTCTTCGCTCCCCTCCGTCCCCCCCCCCCCCAGCTCCTGCTTGTTTTCTCCCTGTCTTCAAGCCTCTTGAGACAGACCAAAGACGCCCTGCTGCCCTTCCTCTGCCTCAAACTCCAGCTCCTCGTCATCTTCATAAAGCAGGGCCTGTGTGCCCGCTCCAGGTCTAAAGTATGGCAGTGTTGGTCTGCCTGCCTGCCTGCCTGCCTGCCTGCCTGCCTGTCTGTCTGTCTGGCAGCACACAGTGACTGCATGAGCCTCGCTCTCTTTCACACATTATTGCGCAAACAGCAGCTTGAAAAACTCTATATCAAATGCAATCTCTTTTCTACTAAGCCTATAGTGCCACCTGGTGGTAAAGTAGGGTTATTACGCTCACAGCCAGCTGTCCAGGTGCCTCTGACACATACTCTGACCACCTAACTTGATTCTGAATATAATTACAAAACATACATTGCCAGTGACACGTGGTTTTCAGTGTGCACCATACTTACAGGGGCAGGAATCCCAGGCTGTTTAATGCAGCTTATATAGCAACCAGCAGCCTGTCTCTCTGCAAAGGGGCTGTTTTGAGGGCCAGTTTGTGTGTGAGCCTGAGCTTTGAGTGATGCAGTTTTAATAGCGCAGTGTCCCGCACAGAGGTGTATTTTGTATCTCCTGTAAAACATCATTATTATTTTTACTAGCAGTGGTACCTGAATTGTGGTACAATGCATGTTCTTCCATTAAGAGGCTGGAGATGCTGGGAATCTGTTTTTTGGTTGTTGATACAAAATACATTTTGATATGAATTAAACAAACAGACCAAACAGGCTCCCAGATTGCAGCGATTGATCAAAGCGTTTGTCTGCTTGACTCGTTTGCGGAAATTCAGCAGAATCGTGTGTTAATACAACACTGTGGGACACTGCAGCTATGTAACACAGGGCCTGTTGTCTCTCTAAGTATCCATTGTGCTTCTTTACTCCCCCTCAGATGCTGGCCACCCTGCTGATAATCCGTCAGTTCCTTCAGAACGTCAAGGAGGTGCTGCAGCCCTACCTGTATGAGAGGCACAAGCTGGGGGAGCTGACCCCGAAGGTGCTGTGGGATCTCCTCCTCTCCTCGGTGCTTAAATACGGGCGCATGGCCGCGGGAAAGGCCCAGGCTTCGCCCTCGGAAGAGGCCTCTCCGGGTCCAGGGAGCGGGGAGAAGAAGTGTCTGAACGGGGGGTGCGGGGTCCCAGACGAGGAAGAGGAGGAGGAGGAGGGGGTGGAGCAGGAGAGGCAGAGCGAGGATGAGGTGGAGAGCCTCATGGACTGCGGCCTCAAGCTGAGGAAGGTGAGCTTCATCGAGAAGGCGGAGCGGAAGGGGGTCGCCATGGCGATGCAGCTGGAGGACAGCTTCCTGGAGGAGGGCAGCCCCACCATGGTGGAGAAGGGCATGGACCCAGCCTCGGTGTTCGAGCTTTGCGATGACATCGACAACGGCTACCTCGAAACCAAGGAGGCCCCCGGAGAGATCCTGGTGGCCCCGCTGGCCCCCGGCGGGGATGCGCCCGTCTCGCTGCGGCAAAGGAAGAGGGGCCACTCTGCGGAGAGGGAGGAGTCCAAAACCAAGAGAGAGTCCTGGATCGACCCCCCCAAAGAGACCTTCTCCTCCCGGCTCACCCAGGCGGAGGTAGAGAGCTGTATGAAGAAGTACGAGGTGAGCGGAGAGCCACTCAAACCTCCTCATGTGTGTCGAGGAAGCAGATTCAGTACCGCGGCAGATAGGGTTCATAAAACGCTTCCCTGTGGTGCTTTAGTACACTTTGCTGTGCTCTTACCAGGGAAGTAAGACTCCCATTGCATAGCACTTTGATCCAATCCCCAGTTGTACGATGAGTCTAATAAGACACACCTGAGCTTGTTACCTCTTCACTGTGGCTAATCAAGCTTGTATTCAAATCTGGAATGGGTCAAATTGATATGCAATGGGAGTCTTATTTCCATCTCTGTTTTACCACAGTAAACTGCAGTTAACTTTTAAAAGGCTGAATCCCCCATATTCATTGAGACCCTCCAACAAGCATTGCGAATGTACCGTTGTATATAAATGCAGCTAGCTTCCTAAAGTGTCCATGGGCCTCTCTTAAAGGTAAGTGCAGTGATCCAGCTGGGATGTGGAGAGCCGGCTCGGGGTGTGTGCGTGCGGATCTGTGTGTGTGCGTGTTTGTGTGCGTGTGTGTGTGCTCCGAAGGGCTGAGTGTGGGCTGTGTTTTTCCCTGCAGGACACCTTCCAGGATTACCAGGAGATGTTCATTCAGTTTGGATACGTGGTGCTCTTCTCGTCAGCGTTCCCCCTGGCCGCCATGTGCGCGCTCATCAACAACATCATCGAGATCCGCAGCGATGCCTTCAAGCTGTGCACCGGGCTGCAGAGGCCCTTCGGACAGCGAGTCGAGAGCATCGGGCAGTGGCAGGTGAGAGGCTGTGACAGGATAGCGTCAGGAAGGAAGCTGCAGTGAAAGTGAAGCAAAACAGACTCAAGAAAAGGTTCAAACAAAACACAAAGACTTACACAAAATACTAGACACCTTTCGGCTATTATTGGCATTGGCTATCCCTCAAGAAACAAAGGTTTCCTTTATATAGCATGTGGCTGGGACTTGATTGATGATCAGTTATTCAATCTAGACCCAGCCACATTCCTCACGTGAATCTGGCAGGGACGGAATTAACCCCATCCCTGCCAAACTTAAATTCAAAATAATGCATCTTTATTTCAACACAAAGCCCGCTCTATTGACCACAGAGGGATAGAACGCACACACACCTGTAAGTTCAACTGATAGAAAAGAAAGTCTGGTTAACCCTAAATCAGACTTGGCATTCAGAGGAATTACTTTCCTTGCATCAAGCTTGGCACGTTTTGCAATGCAGAGTAGTCAGTCAGCACGGCCATTCAGTTGCTGGATTTGAGCGAATGCAGCACCTTCCAGTTTGAGTCCTGGCTATTCAACGCTAGCTCCTTGGCACAGTTGTTGTGTACGGTATATACCCCAGGACTAGGGTGATCGAAGGTGGGCAGTGGAACAGCTGGCACTCCCAAGGCATGTTTTTTTTTTGTTCACAGAACGTGATGGAGGCCATGGGCTTTGTTGCCATTGTTGTAAACTGTTACCTGATTAGTCAGTGTGGGCAGCTACAGCGCCTGTTCCCCTGGCTCAGCCCAGAGATGGCCATCATCTCCATTGTCATCCTGGAGGTAAAGAAATGTTCATCTTATCTAACATTCAGATTCATGTATATGGAGAAATGAATACAGGTGCATTAAGTAACCACACTAACTACAGCTGTGGCCAAATGTTTTGCATCCCCCTGTAGAATTGACACATGCTGCTTCAGAAAGTCGAATGAAACCTGCTGAATAATGTTACATTAACATATTGAATGATTACACACCGCTTTGTAGTTTTCCATTTACTTAACGAAGAATTTGACATTTCAAAATCTAACATGAAATACTGTACTACTATTGTGGCTTCCGGTAGACTTTTGCGATATCATTTTGATTACATGATGTTAAATAAAAGATCTAAGCTATGTATCTCATATATATATATATATATATATATATATATATATTAATTATGTCTCAATCCTAAAATTGTAGGTGACGGGAAGCTTTTGGCCAGAGCTGTAACGACTGCACAGTAATCAGAGACACTTAATGCAAAGTGTTACTAATAATTCTTGCACTGTGAAGGGGTGCTTGTGTGAGTTGCTTCAGTGTCTTTGTTGGACTGCATTTCAGCAGTGTGGTTTCAGCGCTCTCTCAGTGAATGTGTCTGGTGTCTCTCACTGTCTCCACAGCACTTTGCTGTCCTGCTGAAGTACATCATTCACGTTGCAATCCCAGACATCCCTTCCTGGGTGGCTGATGAAATGGCAAAGCTGGAGTATCAACGCAGGGAAGCCTTCAAGGTAACAAAGTGACGCAATGCTCCAGGCTACCACTGGGTGACCCTGAGGGAGTGTGTGCCAGGCATCTACAGCTGCTTGCAGGAATGAACAGAAATATCCAGGAAAATGAATGGGTCTGTTCTGTACAGTAGTTCATGTTTTATAATGGAAATATAATTGTGCTTCTAAATGTTAGTAATAGAAATGAGTCTTAACTAATTAAGCAACTGGGGGAATAACAGCTGATAAGTTATTGTAAATTAAAATGAACCGGTGTTGATAGCTATTATGGGATCGTGTTTAAACACTTTGAAGTGTGCTGTTCCGCGGCACGTTGGGGCCTCTGCTGGTCTCGCTGTCTCTCAGTGGTGTGTGTGTGTGTGTCTCCGTGTGTCACCGTGTGTCTCCATCTCCCTCTCTCTCCTCCTTGCAGAAGCACGAGCGGCAGGCTCAGCAGCACTTCCAGCAACAGCAGCGCAGGAAGAGGGAGGAGGAGGAGAGGCAGAGGCAGGCGGAGCACCACGCCAGGCGGGAGAGGGACAAGGACGAGGGCCGTGGGACGGACTCCTCGGTGGGGGAGCACCATCACGACAAGGGCCACAAGCCCCGCTCCGGAGGGGGCTCCGACAAGCCCAAGAGGCCCAGCTCCCTGCTGGCCACCAACAACGTGATGAAGCTGAAGCAGATCATCCCCCTGCAGAGCAAGTTCAACTCGGGCACGGCCCGGTCGCCACAGTCCCCCACGGGCGGCAGCGAGCCCAAACTCCCCGGCTTCCTCAGCTTCAAGTTCCTGAAGTCTCCCGAGAACAAGAAGGAGGCAGCAGCAGCAGCAGCCACTGTCAACGAGAAGAGCCATTCCCCCACCAAGTCCTTCAATCCAGGGAAACTCTTCAACTTCGGGAAATCTGAAGGGGGCCCCTGTGCCAACGGGGCCCAGGCCAGACCCGGGGGGGACGGCCCGCCGGACAAACTGCCCACCAAGTCGGACCTGAATGGGGCGCCGGAGGAAATGCCTTCGACGGACTCCGAACCCGCCCACGGCGCTGAGCCCGAGCTGCCAGGCTCCAAAAACTAAACGCAAAAAGAACGCCGTTTTAACTTTAAAAAAAAAAAAAAATCTAAAGGGAAGAAATCCGAGTTGATCACGCTGCTGCCGCGCCTCCTTTTCTGTGCCAGTTCTGTTCGGGAGAGTTGATTGGGACCGTCGTTGGGGGTCAGTCTGGGTTGAGGCTAGAGGAGAGCCGTGTGACCGGTCAGCCTGCGTGGACACAGATGGATGTGAGGAAATGGAGAGATGATGATGAACCCCACCTCCTCTCCCCCCCCCTCTCCCCTCCTTCATCGCAATACCTGTGGGACTGCATAAGCTGTGATTCTCAGATGGTTTTCAAACCTTTTCTGAAGCGCGTTGTTTTTTTTCTTTAATTCTTATTATTCCGCAGGGTGCAAAGGTGCTACGGATTGATCCGGTTTGAAAATGTTGACGTCGAACCAAAGACTCAGAGTGTCTCCGTTAGGTCGCTCGTTACAAGAAAATGATGTGTTTTATAAATTTCCCATTTCCGATTTTATTAAACACAGCCCATTCTTACAGGTGTTCAAACTAAAGAAAGCAAACAGTTTTTATCCAGTTTCAAATTGCTGTTCAAATCTCCAAAGATGGTCTGTTCAAGGTGTTTGAAATGTGCTTGACAAAAAAACAAAAACATTGTTTCAAATAGGGCAAGTGCCTAAATAAATACAAGCCACTGCCAGCACAGTGCTCGTCAGAGAAGTGCTGATAAGAAGCTCATACCTGTACATTTAAGAGCCTTGAAATACAACAGGTCTTTGTTTCCAGGTGATGACTAATAAATATATATATATATATATATATATATATATATATATATATATATATATATATATATATATATATATATATATATATATATATATAATCTCAAATGAAATAATGTACTATACAGAAGAATAAAGGAAAATACATGGATAATTAGGATGCCTGGATGCCTCAAGGTTAAAATAGAAAGGTACCTCCACTGTTTGTTTTCAGACACACTTTCCCTTGACAATAGTATGTTGCCACTTTTGACTTGTGTATATTTATAACATTTCCCATTCAGAATAGAAGACGTCAGCGTTTTCAATGGAATTGATGGATTTGTAATGACGCCTCCTATTGGATCTGGAGCCAGGCAGAGCATGCTGGGAGCCGTCCTGGTTTACACTGGCTGTGCCGCAGACACTCCCATAGCTTTGTGCGTCTTGTTTTTACTTAGCGTCGCTGGAGTTCTGTTAATACGTATGGTAAACTGGGATTACTGGCCATTGCAGTGTAAATCAATTCAATACCAGTTACCGGGCACCCTCTCAAACCTGGAACCTGCGTGAGGAAGGAGGGTTCCTGAAATATGCCGAATGAAGAATGCTGGTGTGGTTTTTTTATTTCGTGTGCAAAGACAGTCAAAGGCTAGGGTTGCTTTTCGATGTAGCAGCACTCCCTGTTCCGTGCTGGGTGAGAGGACCCTGAGACAGAGACTGTACAGGCAAAGGGAGGGGAGGCGCCAGCCCGCCTCATGCCACATGCAACAGCAGGATTTCATTATTTACTGTACGTGGTTTTAGAAACGAGTGTCTTTAGAGTCGCTCTGTTTGTACGTCTTGGTGCGGTCTGATTGATTGATTGATTGATTGATTGATTGATTTATATGCACATTGTTTCTTATTATTTTTGGAGTTCTTTTCTTTCTGTTGTTATTGTTTGGATCTTCTTTAGATAAATGATTTGCCAAAGCAACACTGAAACCAGGAATCTGGTAGGGCTTGGATTACAAAGAGCCATATCTCTGTAAAACAGAAGGGAAACCGGTATCTAGAGCAGTTCCAGTTCTGGGCAGCAGGTGGTGCCATTACTTAAAAATGTTACAAAACAATTCAGATAGGAGATGTTCAGCCACAATACCATGTGTTTTTTTTCCACATCCCTTGGGAGGGGAAATGGTGCACATGATCTTTGGAATTTGGGTCTAAAATTGTTGTGGTTTATGGTATTAAAAAGATCATGATGTATGCTTTTTTTTTTTTTTTTGATGAAAACAATACGAAATGCGTGGTGGAAAAAATATATATACAAAAAATAAACTAAATTAAAAATCTTCACATATAACTAACCCATCATCATCTTATCAGTCTGACATTAATGCAAACTCACTTATTGTCACTCTGAAGTTTCAACACACTCATGCAACACAGACGATTCAACCATGGACCAAAGCAATGAAAAAAAACAAAAAAAAAAAACATGGCTGCAAACGTCAAGCGAATGGAATTCTGGGAAAGGAATTCCGTGAATTGGATTCTACCTCCCGAGCAATATTCCTGTATAAAAACTTCCATACAGAAAAGCTGTGCACCTGTCAGAGGGCCTTACATATTTCCTTACGCCTAGTTAGAAGGCGAAATATATATATATATATATTTACAAAGTGTTATTTACAATGTGATGACTTGATTATGACACTGGAGTCTGAGAAAAGTCCATTCTTACTAGTGCTGAAATGGTACCGAAGCCCATATAAGTGAATGGAAATGGATTTTAATCAGTTACAGAACCCCTAGACTATTTATTTATTTATTTATTTATTTATTTTTGCTTTGGAGGCTTAAGGAAACGCGCCCAGTACAGATAGAATTAGCCATCAGAGGGGTGAATTTGTATCTTCAGCAGCAATATTGTAATCTGGCAACATCACTCTACTGCCCAAATGGAGCCTCCGGCTGTCAAGTGTGGAACCAGGGAAAGACATTGAATTTGTAAGCTGGCAAAGTATGTATGATGAGTGGGGGTGGAATGGACGGATCGCAGATGGACGTGCCGAGAGTCTGATAGAGGGAATCAGTATTGGGGTTTGAGATAAAGGGCAACACTTTTAAATGATGAATTATGAAAGCCTTTTTTTCTTCTAAAGTCTGTTTTTCTGAATAAGAAATCCAGTGTGACATTCGTGAAACTGTTCTAGAACACCGTCGGATTCTTTGGCAGCAGTCAAGGTGACTGATTGGTTGGTTTATTTGTGAACAGCCAATCACATGCCTTTTTTTTTAAACATTAAACCGCTGTGTGATCACAGGTATGTGGATTGATGGGCGTGTGCTGTATATAATGAAAGGGGGGCAGGGATGTGTAGGGGGGGGGGGTCACAGGTGAAAGACTAGCGCCTGCACGCCAGGAGATTTAATAAAATGTTTCTGTTTGAGGTCTTCATAAAATACATTGTGTGCTCTTCCAAATAACTACTGTACAAAGAATTTTACGGGGCTCTTTTAAGGGAAAAAAAAGGGATTATTTATTTCTTTTAATTTATTTTGTCATATTTTTGTAAGATCTGCAAACAAAAATAAAAACAATACAAATTAAACAATGGTGTTTTGGAGTTTTTATTCAATCCTGGAACACACACACACACACATGAATGAAAACATATATAACTAGGGAGCAGCTAAGGTAAAGATGATCTTTTAAAAACAAGTAACACCCCTTAAAAAAAAAAAAACTGGCTGCCCTGTACTCTCCATACTCAGTATTTTTTTGTACAGCAACATTCTACTAAAAAAACACTTTTGCATTGAGCATTTTTAAGAACACCTGTATTTATCTTAAGATCAGAGCTGTCATGTATTGTCCAGATCAGTATAAACACAATTTAAAAAAAAAAAAAAAAACCTAAATCAACAACAGAACACAAAACAAAATGACGACTGGAGTAACAGCAGACCCAAACATCTCTTAAAACACCACGATATTTACAAAGTGGTAGCCAATGCAAGGACCAGCACATCGATTGACAGTCTTCAGAGAAGGGAATGGAGATAATACAGGGTTTCTCCTCACTGCAGATCTCGTCTGCCTTCTCCAATGCAAAGTTGTCAACTATCCCTTTTTCAGTATGAACTGTGCCTTTATCTGAAGCTTTGTCCCTCATTAAGGAGAATGCCGCCATCACCTACCGGCTCGTAACGAAGTCCCTGACTGCCCTCTGTCTCGGCACTCCATTACTTAAGAAGCCCAAGAGTGTGAATCGAGATCTTTGAAACCAGAAGTGTAACTTTAAACACTCGATCACAAACGTAGACGAGCTGACGATTTCAGTGAACAGCTTTTACAAACGCAAAGAAAACATGTTTCTGAAATGTATTAGTAACTAGAACAGGTTGTTTTGTGTTTGTTGCGCTTGGTGTGCAGGGGTTCATGGAAATGCATGAACATAATAATAAAATCTACCAGATTTCCTTTGTTTTTTTTTTTAAAAAGTATACAATAATTAACTAGGGGGCACTAGAAATGTTCAAGCCGCTTCACTCAGGTCTGAGAAACTGCTGTGAAAGTTTGGTGTTTTCTCCAGCCCCCCTTCCTATGGACAGGACCCTTGCCTCCTGGACCCCACCCCTTGTTGTTACACTCCAGGCACAAACAGCACTAATTAAAAAAAAAAAAAAAAACACACACATCTTTTTACCAGGACTTTCAGCGAAATATATATATTTCCTCGGAAGGATCATCTGGCAGGAGACATGTACAGAAAACATATTCTAAAGCTGCTGTATATGGGAACAAGACCCGAGTTGCACTAGCCTCTATTAGCAAGCAGAGAAGCTACAACACAGTGCAGTTTGGATCAACAGTTTAAGATCAGACAGCTATCTGTACACTGCAAACTCACCAAATGACATTTTTATTTATTTGTATGTACACACACACACATGGCATTAGCAACCACGCCACAAAGCACACTGTTTAAGGGCAGGTCAGGTTTTGCAGTTACAGTTTGTCTCACAGTGCAGTAAAGACATGACACTTTGAAAGTTACCCAATGGTACGACAGTGAAAGCACTTTGGGTACGGGGAGGAGCTCGCTGATTGGAAACTTTCTCGAAGGTTATTTTTTTTATTCTGGTTTTGTTTTGCTCAGTTAAGAAAATGTGCAACACTGAAGACACTGAGACTCAATAGTGAAAACGCTTTTAGTGTTACTACATACAACGCCACAGAATGCTTTATAGTTAAGGGTGATGAATGTGCATAAAATTAATATCATTTTTTTTTTTTTTTTTAATTCCAGAGCTTTATTAAGAGATTTGACTGAACAAAATGTTACCGAGCTTTGAAAATCACCCCCAGTGTGACTAGGGCACCTTGGTTTGGCTACCCAATGATGCATCGGTTTGCTAACTGATGATTGGGCTAAACCAAGATCACCTGACCGCTAGCTGCACTGGACATGAGACAGGAAGCGTTCACTCCTGGAAGTCACCTGATTACAGCTGTGATACATGAACACATTTTTAGCTCAGTAGAAAACTTAAGAGGCAGAAACTTAAGACAGCGTCTCAAGGAATGGAGGACAATTGAAGCTATCAGTGTCACTTGGCAAGTCCCGTTGCCGATGTTTCAAATGGGCATTCAAGATTAGCCACTGAAAAACACTGCTTGACACACAAAACTCACTTACTTGCAAGATAACTGAAGGATTCTGTCTAGTACTAGTTTTGCATACTTAAAGCCTCAGCAGTATTTATTTATAACCTTAAGGAAAAAAACAAACAAACAAGAAAAACACCTTATCTTAAGTACTGCTTAGAACCCACGATCTGGACATGAAAAAGCATCAAAGCTGGTCTTTACTCTTGTGCTTCCTTGAGAAAGCTGGCAGCCGTCAGACTTACAGCTGGGCACTGGGCTTTAAAACTAAAAACGGTCAATCCCAGAGACTGGACGTGGGATTTCTGTACTATGTGGTGCGGGAGCGGATAGCCAGTGGAAATACAAACCGATCCTGACTCAGTGCTCATTCCACATTCAGGAATGCAATCCGAATCTAAAACCAGAACGCAGATGCCACTCGCAGGCAGCTGGCTTGCCATAGTTTAAAAAGAAACATGTAAATCCAACACTTACAAGTTAGCAAACAAAACTCATAACAACAAATAATAATAGCCCAATTAAAAAAAAAAAATACAAATGTCTTCGTTTGCTGATCAGCTTAAACCTAGCCTGAGCATTGCTGCTACTCAAACAAAAAACTGTGTTCCCAGCAATCCTCTTCCAGTCAGACCCCTTCGAATCAAACCCAGTAAGTGTCGCAGCAGAAAGGGCTTGTGGTGCCCCCTTCTGTCCAAGGCTGAGCAGTGCGGTGGAAAAAGAACTGAGACAAGGGGAAACGTTTGCAAAGAGTTACATATTTAAAAAAAAAAAAAAACACTATTTTTAGGTGCCTTTGCCCAAGTCCTGGCTCTCTGTCCGACAGTCTGTTTGTCTGCGTGTCTGTCCGGCGCACTGCGGACGTGCTGTCTAAGTGTCCTCGTTCATGTCCTGGCTGTCTGTCCGGGCGATTTTCCTCGGGGGCGCCGGGCTCTCTCCCTGCTCTTGTTCCTGCTCCCGCTTTTTTGCGGCGTTCTGTTGGAAAACGGATACAGTAACCAACAGCTTATTGATCCCAAACTCAACCAAGAGATTCCAAGCTCATCAGCGGAAACAGTCACTACTACCATGCAAACATGAACAGCGTTTGTAAGGAGCAATGTGACACGAAGGACAATCACATTTCTAGCAATTTCATTAAACAGTTTCACTTATATGAAGTACGAATCAACTATTCCATTACGGCAAACTTCGGCTCCATTTGGTAACTGCACAGTCACACATAACATAGGCCTGTTTTGATCATCTGAATGCTGGGCCCTGACCGTGGACAATTCCTACCTTTTTGTCCCACTGTTGATGGAGATAGCGCAGGAGGATGTTAGTCTTCTCAGTGACTATGACTGGAAAACAAAAAAAGGATTTTAAATTGTTCATTTATTTCCAAAAGTGTCAGAAGTCAGCTTCAAGAAAGAGGGGGAGGAACAGGTGTAGACAGTAGGGTTATATAAAACAGAGAGAGAGAGAGAGAGAGAGAGGGGAATCATATATTACAGTGTTACAACGCGAGAGTTGAAAGCAGTCTTGTGCGACAAGCAGAGACTCTAAACTGGAATCATGGACAGCCACGCAGAAGCAGTGCAATGCATGAGGAGGGAGGAGTGTGCAGCAGCCCTGCACAGAGCTGGAGCGGCGTGCGTGTGGGGGGGTGCGGGGTGTACAGGACTACAGTTTGGATGAAACATCGCCACATCAGAAAGAGGCTGTTTGGGATATTGAAAGATGACGAGGGGCCCTAACCCAGGAGAAGCACTCACTCTGTTCGGACGGGTATTCCCGCGTGGGGAGGTAGACAGACGGTCTCCTGTTCTGAAAGACAGAGATCTCAATCAGAGAGGATGCAGAGGAAGGATGACACCAAAAACACACAAAGCACAGTCTCTCCGTGCTGCTGCAAGGCAGGTCCCGGCACCGCACAGAGATACTCCAACATGAAGAATAAACCAAACTTACAGGAGGATTTGGATTTAAAATGAGCTTAGAAACACGTGCGGCTGCATCGGTCCAACTCGTGCAGCATTATCACAATATCCTGGAGTCAAAGCAGTGGGCATACGATTGCTCCATACTAACTTTGTTCCCTTTATTAAATGTTTTTTTTTTATTATATTTCAATACAATTCCAGATCTAACAAAGTACTAAAGAACGAATACAAGAATACATTTCAAAAAATTCACTAAACATTGCATGTGGCAGTCCGACAGCGCTGAAGAACAGAACCCACACACGCGCTCAGATCTCCTTGCACATGTTACTGGAAACAACTGGCTGTTTGTCAAGCATTTGCTTACAGCTAAGCTGGACCTTCCCCTTTCCCACTCCCCTGACAGACAGGCTGGTGCAAGCACCCTCTTCTGCAGCGTGGTTTGACCAGAAGGACTCTGCGGTCCATACTTACTGACGCTTTGCACATCGAGTCTGCATGGAACCGGCTGAAATTGCTCTTGTTGTAAACGGGCAGACCTTTTAAGAAATCCGCCTGGAAGACAAAAAGAATCATCTCTCTTGTTAAATCCTAAACCAGCATCCTGAGACTGTTTAGACTGCAATTAAGACACAATATGACCTCCAGACGAGAAGGTAGAGAATTAACCCCCTGAGGCAGACATGGCCGGTTTCACAGACCTCAATTAGCGTGACTCTTAGAGTACCAAACGTCGCCATGGCAGACTTTCCCCAAGATTACTTTATTAGCATCAATTTCTGAGTGATGAGGGAATTCAAGTCTCTTAGGATAAATCACAATGAAGAGTGACGGAATGAAAACATTAGAATTGAACCTCAAAACAGCGACGGAGGTTTACAGTCTGAAATACAAAACGCCTCTGTGTTACTGTAGGCAATTATTGACGCCACACTAGAATTGCAGACGGATTGATCTACACCAGGCTTGTGTGCAGACCCACACTCAGAACTCGACAGTGACAGCTCTAGCATCTAATTCTGAACATGCAACAATCTCACGAATTCATATACACACAAATATATCAAATGAAGTTTCCATACATTCACAAATCCACCATATATATATATATATATATATATATATATATATATATATATATATATGCAAATGAAGAACACAAAAAAATATATTGAAACGTAATTAAAATAAAGGGAAAAAACAGCATTTTCCTACTGGTAAAAGATATTTTATGTTGAGATTTTTGTTGTTGTAATAAACAAAAACACAGCATCTGACGTCGTCGTAAAAAAAAGTCATAGACAGCGAGGATTCGCATTGCACATGCACAAGACTATTATGATTTCGCCGGAACATTAAAAAGTGTTGACACCACATCACCCCGGCAACTCACAATACGAGAACTTCACAAGAAAATAATATCGCTGATATTAACTGACAAATACACTGTACTGCTACGCCATGTGGTTGTATCTTGATTAAGACCCAAAATAAAAACGTTTTCACTGTACCTTCTCCATGTCTCGACAGCTTAACTTCAAAGAAAATAAAAAATCCAGGATATTAAACTGAAATTGCAAATTTACAGCTAGCAAAAAAACAAATTTGAATAATAAAATACAGCAATATATTCTCCAGCCCAGTGAAAAATAAAACTGATTATGAGAAACACACGATATTTGTTTGCTTTATCGGTCTATGGAGGCGTGGTGTGGGTCAAATTAATAACGGCTTGTTAAAATACAAAGGTGCTATTGCTGAAATCAAGTACATGGTATAAAGATCTATTTTCTGCTGAAACCCACCATCTTTATTTTATCAGCACAGACAAGGCAGCCAGAGACACGGTCACACTAACCCTGCTTACCATTTCCCCCGCCACTGGACTGTTCTCATTGGCTTCTAACCTGAGCTCGACTCTCACACTCTCCGCTGAGTGGCTGCGCTGGCGTGGGCTCGACATTCTCTTTCTCTTATTGGACGAAAATGTGTCTTTCATTTGCAGCCCCACCCAAGTGTCATGGTAGGTTGAGGGAGAGAACGCGTCATGAGTCAGGAGTTCTGAAAAGGACGTCGGCGGGAGACTCCCTGTGCGCTGCCTTCTGGGATTTGTAGTTCGTCAGGCGCTCAGGGGTCTGGGATAGGCGATAGGGGATATAGCAACGCCCTCTGGTGGAACTGAAAATTATAACGTATATTATTTTTATATCGACATTATGGTCAATGAATACACCAAAAACTAAACTGACTTACTGGTACAATACGGAGTGGATACCCCACTTCCACTAAAGCGAGATTTGCATACACCACGTGGTATGAGTAATAAGAGTGACGTGCAATGTAATTGTTTCCTTGTTTTAGCTGTCACGCAGCCGGGTCATGTCACAAGGAGTTTTACATCGACATAATAAAATGCAATAATACCGGGAGTTAATGAACGTAATAAAATTACATTAAAAAAAAAAAAAAGTTTCAATAGTTTATACCTATTGCCGCCAGTAGGGGTCGCTGGTTATCCTTTTGTGATGAGTTCCGTGCTGTTGGTTCGGTTCGGTTATATTTCTGATACAGTGTTTTGTTTTGTTTTTACAGCCAGATTTTATTTATTTAAGGGAATTCCACAGCTATAAAATAATTCAAGCCAGCCAGACTATGAAATTAAACATTTAAACTGAGTGAGTTTACTGGAAAAAGAATGGAAAAGCTGCCTTCATGTCCCAGTGCTGGCCAGTCAGCACCAAACTGTATACTAGCACTGTGCCAGCAGCATTGCATTTTTCTGGAGTGTCTCGTCACTTTTTATTCCAAGCAGATTTTAAACAACAGTAAACCCCCATGAAAGCAACGCTCAGACAGACTGCCTTTCGAGGCTGGTACAGCTTTAATGCATGCAGATGTATCTCTAATGATGTGCTCCTATATTTAAACAGCATGTATGGAGTCTCTGTATTGCAGAGTGCTTGTTCTGAGAGCTGGCTGTCTGTGAGATAATGAATATTTAAAGCCCTCGGTCCCTCCAGACAGTCGGGCTGCAGTAGAAACAGCTCCATTATCGTCCGGATGGATGGCAGTGGAGCTGGGAGAGGTTTTTATTTTGATGTGTCTATCACAGCTCTATTCATACCCAGAGCTCCAGACTCTACAGACACAAAAAGACACTGTGTTGGGATTTTGTTTTGTGTGTGGGTTTCCGGTCAGTAATTGGAAGACCCCAGGGTTATGCAGCACACATTTTTGTATAAATGGATCAAACGTATACAGTTCACAGCCTGCCTCTGTAAAGTGCTTTGTGATTGATTGTGGTCCGCTATATAAAAATTAATATTATTATTATTATTATTATTATTATTATTATTATTATTATTATTATTATTATTAGTTACTGATACTTCGATGTATAATGCATGTATAAAAGCTGAACCTGCCTGTGACAAAGCAGTTTCAGTCACAATAGGCAAGACAGTAGATTAGACAGGCTTTGACAGGGGGCTGGTAGAGCTGTAGGTGCTTGGTTGGCAGGTGCTTCCTATCCAAGACTGCATGGATTTATTGATGTTTCTCAACAGAAGTGACGGTTTGATATCTTGGACTGTACATTACGTTCATATTTTAATCATACTTATGCATTGCATTTAATGATATCATTTTAGTGTTCACAAGTAACTCTGTCAAGTCTTTAAAGAACTCAGTGATATAAGTGACAGGGCCTAAATGCTGCTTATGAACAGACCTGCGATCCCACAAGCCCAGCCGCAGAGACTCACAGTATCAGCAATAGCCGCTATCTCTTCACATTTCTGTATCGCAATTGTATCAAATCCTGCGGCTGGCAGTCTTCGGCCTCCTCCAATGTCAGAACATTAATCCTCACCCCAAACTGTCATGTAAAATGAAGGATGGTTTTCTTTTTTATTATTCTCTTCACTTGATGAAACGTTAAACCGTCTTTGGGAACATTTCAGAGCTGGCAGGCACAGCCCTGCAGTGGGGAGCCAGCACAGAATACTAATGCGGTTCGCTATTCAAGGTTACTGTTAGGAGGCAGGCTTGGTGGTCCAGTGATTAGAGAAAGGGGCTTGTTACCAGGAGGTTCCCAGTTCAATCCACTGTGTGTGACCCTGAGCAAGTCACTGAACCTCCTTGTGCTCCGTCCTTCAGATGAGACGTAAAACCGAGGTGCTATTGCAAGTGACTCTGCAGCAGCAGTTGCTGATGATGCATAGTTCACCTTTTAGTCACGGTGGATAAAATGACTAATCATAATAAAAACTGGGTTGGATTTCAACAAAGCAGCTTTTTCTAAGCTGTGGTGGAGCTGAGCACTGAAATGAATACTGAAGGTAAAATAGCAGAATGGTGCTGCTCAGCACCGTTTATCAAGGTTGTGTTCTGTCAGGGGTGCGTATAAGCACGCTGGCCCTGTGTGTTCTGGCAATGCAGTGCAATGCATTAACCTGATTACTGAGAGAGCGTCTCGTTTACTGCAGCACAGGGCAGCCTGCAGGCAGCGCACACATCTCTCACTGAAAGGCTCTCACTGAATTACAGTCTCATTTCAAGGGCAGGGAGGGTTATGCAACAGAAATTATAGACAAGAGGCAGGGATTCAGTTTGAATTATGCCAGTCTTTTTCCAATAGTGACTTTAAACAAATATTAGACTTTTAAAAACTACCAGAAAGAAAACTGCAAATGTGATTTGCTGAAACTACTAAATGTCACCGTCCACATCAGTCCTTTGATATCGTTTTATTGTTAATGTTTTAAAGCTGCTGCAAGGATAGTGGTGATTTCATTGCAATGAAATGATACTTGGTGTATATTGTTAACTAAGTATTTGCATACCAGAGCCTACCAAATATTGGAAGGTCTCCTTAGGTAACAGGGTAAAAGTATAAAGGCAGCATTTAAAATGTCAGATTGCTCTAGGAAAGAGCAAACCTGCCTGGCAGGACCCATCCACGCCTGGGCAGTTTATTTCAAGCCGCAGTTTGGTTAGTTTAAAAACATATGAATTGCTAGTAGGAACTGGCGTTTGTTTCATTGAAATGTTTAAGTGAACCAGCCAGGGGAAGCTCGTTCTTTTGCACTGAAGTGTATTCAAAAGGGACTTGAGTTCTACACATTTATCAAGCTGAACTGGGCTCATCTTGGAGGCCTTGTGGAGTCTCTTTAACCAAGCCAGTTTGCAGTTAAGTGCAGCAGGCTGATTGTCGCAGTTGAGTGCAGCCAGCCTTTCAGGGCAAAACGAAACAGAATTCAGATGCATCCTGAGCAGGAAGCAATGCCCCCTGATGAACAGGCACCCTGCCCACTGCTCACTCACCTCTCAATATCATAGCCGGAGTCACACAACCTCCTTTCAAACCCTAACCCGTATCAGTGCCTGCTATTATCAAAGATGTTTACTCCAGCACTGCACACACAGTATCATCTTGCCAACATAGCTCTCTTGGCCCATTAGCTAATCAAATTTCTTTATTAGGTGGTTACAAATATCTGATTTCTTCAAAACATCAGACGCATAAAAACATTTCAACTCAAATCAAGAAATATGTGAATTGAAGAAATTATCTTATAAAAAAAAAAAAGCTTTGATGAAGAGGGTTTATTGAGAATAGGAAATGTGTTTGTGCTTTATTTTATTTAGTTAGTACTAGTTTTAGTGTAGTACTGCACAAATAACGAAGCTCCCAAAAATACCTAGAGTATTTCCAATGGGAAACACAACCTGTCTGCAGTCCTTCAAATCAGGAAAGGTTTGTGTTTCACGCTAAGTGGACAGCCGGATTTCAGACTTCCCTGGATATTCTCAAATCGATGAATGAAATTCAACTCCAGCTCATCGCAATGCCCATCTCAGGAACCCCGCCTGGCAGAGGTTTGGCTCGTCTCCCGCACCGCACAGGGAGACACTGATGGGTCTAACATCAGGCTCATAATGCCAGCCAGGAACACAGTTGGATATAGAAGAATCGACTGGGGAATAGGACTCTAATAGCGCTTTGTAATATGGATCGGCCCCTTCAGCCAATTCCATTCAGCAAGCAGAAATAACTGAAAAAAGCATTGCAAGTACTTGGTAAGTTTTTTAATGCCGAGAATGAATGCGTCGGAAGTCTATGACGGAGATGGTATTGTAATACAGGTTATTTTTTTTCTCTGAATGGGTATATCCCTCTTTAGAGTATACTCTGACACACACACTTTAGTTCTGTGCCTTGTGATTAAGCCATCCCCTTACAGGACTATGCTACCTTGAGATTTACTGCACTGAAGGGTCAGACCTGGAGAAGTGTGATGCAGTTCCTGCAGCCTCAGCCGTGCATGCGTCTGGAACTGCTTATTTTCCTAACGTGGCACCTTTTACAACACTAAAAGTATGAAAAGAAAATAATGACACTACTAGAAATACATGGAGGAATAAATCAATGTAAGCAAAACCGTCGCTTTGCTCTCAAGCAGAAGAACAATGCACATCGGGACACTGGGAAAAGAAATGTACATTGGTTTATTATTCTTTACAGTACATGGTGTAACGGCAGGAATTCGAATGGGGGGGCCGATCCAAAGCAGCGGGCCGATCCAAAACAGCGGGCCGACCCAGAGCAGCGGGCTCTGAACCTCGCAGCACTGCAGAGCTCAGTGTGTGAGCGACTTCCTTCCCTTGAGCATCCTGCGCAGAATCACCTCGATGCCCCCCTGCGTGCTGATCCTCTTCACCCAGCCGTGGGTGCGCTTGCGTTTAATGTTGCTCGGCTGGTACTCGGTGCCCCTCTTGCGGGTGCGGACCTGCTGATGGCTCCAGGGCAGCGCTACCCCGCCTAGCCGCTGCAGCACCCC